>NC_081192.1:45796974-46019474 GCF_902713425.1 Acipenser ruthenus
ATGCACTGAGTTCAGAACTCGAAACGGCTTCAAAGCAGCACGCCTGAAACGATGACAAGCTGCTGCAGAAACAGCTTTTCATGAGCTATATAATGCAAGTATTGTATTTCATTGTACAGTAGTGAACAGAGTAAAGCTGCAGCGATATCACAGATAACGTGTCTGGATGCACTTACCTGTTGGAAACCTAATCTTATTATTTTAAATTCGGAGCTTGAGGGTGATAAACAGAGCAAGCAACCACAGTCCTTTAGTATATAGCAGCTCAGCAATGTAATGCATTTTTATTCATCTTTATCCCTTCTAATATTAATATTTCTGATGGCCAGAAATTTGAACAGTGTATAATATTTTCCTTTGCTGTGATGACTGTGATGATTAATTGATTACCCTCTGATTTTATAGCAAGTTTAGAAAATATTAAATGCAGAATGTGTGGAAAAAAACATTATCCTTCTGAAAATTGCTCATGTCCATAATATGAATAATGAAAATTATTGTCCTTTACCCTGATTACTTAGAGCCAGTTTAGAAAATATGATCTGCAGAATGTGGAAAATCTCGAAAGAGGCAGTTGGCATGGAAATGCAGTGGGCCTCATTGCCCTAGGTGATATGATCTTCCCACTGAGAGCTCATCAGCTTGCAAATTATGGACATATTCCTTGGGGTTCCATTAAACTGCCCTCTTGTCTGTCTTAGACTACAGTGCCGAGAAAAAGTTTGTGAACCCCAATGATAATTATGGAAATTCCATAGTTTTACCATGATAGCCTTCTTGAATCAAAACCAGTCTTTTCTTAAATATCCAATAGGGTTTATATTAACAAAGTCTGTGTCTTTTGAAACAAAATGATGTATGAATTAGACAAAACAATGAGTAATTAAGATTCAGGGTATGTGAAAAAGTAAGTGAACCCCTGGTTTCATCAGCTCAATTAAGGGGATAATTAGAATCAGGTGTTTAAATAATTGTGTAGATCTTCAGGGGTGAGTTTGGGAGGCACCACCCTATATAAAGATCAGAAACTTTGTGAGTTTGGTCTTCACCATACATATATGTGGAAACACGTCATGCCATGATCAAAATAAATCTCTGAGGACCTCAGAAAAACAGTTACTGATGCTCATCAGTCTAGAAAGGGTTACAAAACCATTTCTAAGGATTTGGGGCTCCACCAATCCACTGTCAGACAGATAGTCTACAAATGGAGAAAGTTCAAGTCCACAGTCACTCTACCCAGGAGCGGTCGTCCTACCAAAATCTCTCCAAGAACAAACCGGAAAATCATCAAGGAAGTCACAAAGAACCATGCCACTCTCACCTTGGCTAATGTGAGTGTTCATGACTCAACAATCAGAAAAAGACTGAACAAGAATGGTGTTCATGGAAGGATAGCCAGGAGGAAACCACTGCTCTCTAAAAAGAACATTGCTGCCCGTCTTATGTTCGCCAAAGAGCACATAGATGATCCACAAGACTTCTGGAACAATGTTCTCTGGACAGACAAGTCAAAGGTAGAACTTTTTGGCCTCAATGAGAAACGTTATATGTGGCGAAAACCAAAAACTGCGTTCGAACAGAACCTCATCCCAACCGTCAAGCATGGTGGTGGGAGTGTGATGGTTTGGGGCTGCTTTGCTGCCTCAGGACCCGGACGGCTTGCCATCATTGACACAACCATGAAGTCTGCATTGTATCAGAAGATTCTAGAGGAGAATGTCAGGCCATCCGTCCGTGAGCTGAAGCTGAACCAAAAGTGGGTCATGCAGCAAGACAATGATCCTAAACATACAAGCAGATCTACAAAAGAATGGCTGCAGAAGAAGAAATTCTGCGTTTTAGAATGGCCTAGTCAAAGTCCGGCCCTAAACCCCATCGAAATGTTGTGGCAGGACCTAAAGCAAGCTGTCCATTCAAGGAAGCCCTCAAATGTCACCGAGTTGAAGCAGTTCTGCAAGGAGGAATGGGCCAAAATTCCTCAAAACCGATGCGAGTGACTGACCAACAGTTACAGGAAACGCTTAGTTGAAGTCATTGCTGCTCAATGGGGAGCCACCAGTTACTGAATCTAAAGGTTCACATACTTTTTCACACATGGATATTGAATGTTGAATCATTTGTGGATAAATAAATGTTGAAAAAGTATCATGCTTTTGTGTCAGGTTATCTTTATCTATTATTAGGACTTAGACTAAGATCTAATAACATTTTAGGTGTGAATGAGAAAATCCTAAGGGGTTCATAAACTTTCTCGGCACTGTACATACTGCTTTTGGCACAGTCAGGCCAAATACACAGAGTAGGCACTGGAATGTACAGATACCCGGGTTAAGCATGAACGTGAGCCCATGTAGCATAATGTCTTTGTTATTTTTGATATTTACTTTAAAAAAAACTTACATTTCTATAGGAAATGTAAGTTCACTCTTTATAGTTATCACAGTTTCAGGGGTATACATTATCTTCAGTTATTTTACTGGGGGTGGGGAGCTCTAAGAGTAGTCAGTTATATAACTATAACTAAAATGCTTAAGATGTTATTCATTGTGCTGTTGGTACTAATATTTGAACAATTTTAGGATTTGTACGATTTCTGTTATATAAAACTTTGGGCTAGATTATCAAAGCTATTTCATCCAAATCATCATTCGCGCAATATTTTCTAAAAGGAAAAACATAGAGTTACCAAACCATTAAAAAAAAATAATTAAAAGTAGGGGGTTGTAAGTACAAATAGTAGTTTTAAGCTCCTTCTTAGTATTTCTTTTGGTGCTTTTTCTTTGCAACAAATATTTCAAATTGCAGAACTAGCGTGTAGAAATCCAAACAGATAATATATGTTTTAGGTGTTTGCAATTGATCAAATGTTCACTAATTAAGTTGTATATAAATACCCTTAAATGCAATGTATCGGAGTCCCTTCTCCCTTATTTCCATTTGTAGCATAACTGAGGGCAACCATTCTCCCTCATCTGCCTTCCCACCACAGGGTTACCGCAGATGTTAACCTGTAGAAATATTAAAACATCAAGAAGCTTATAACACACATGTTCCTCTTACAGTAGGCCTACACATGAACTTTAATTTATTGGGAGGCCTCGCTTCTGATCTGCCCATTCATGTTATTACCACCCACTCTTTAACAGACACAGCCAATAGAGCACTTAGTACCATACTCCTTACACAAATAACTCATGTGTTACAACTTTGTGATTAATGTAGATATTTCTCATTCAAATCATGGCTCAGATCTTCCCTATTTTGATTATACAACAATAAATGGTAACTAATAGTGTAATTCTATATGCAGAGATATTCTAGAGATATTTTATATACTTACCCAAGATTCTTAACATGAAATTAAAACATTAACAGTTCTGGAAAACCTCTCAAACTCTGCTGGTTTCTTATCTTGCATTCTCACAGGTTTATCATGTATTCCAATTGTGCAGCTACGGTCTTTCAAGCAATTTTTGGTGCAAGGGTTGAAAAGTTATCAAATGTATTTACATCTACAGTACATCCTGAGTAAGTCTTGTGCATGGTGGGGTTTGGAAAGTTTGAATGTTGTTGTAAGTAAAACTAATAAAGCATTTTAGTCTGGCCAAGTGTTTAAGTTATGGATTACATATCTTGGAAATAATACCAACTATCACTGCTGTAGCAGCCCATATAAAAAATAACTCAACTAAAGAGGTTCCTATATTTGGTGTGCACGAGGCCGAAACCTAAACCTCAACACTACCAAACGAGGATGGTCAAAACAGCACCTTCGCAGAATGAATCTTTATCTCCGCACACCCATTAAATAATACGAAGCTCGTTTAGCTTCGTGGCTCTCTGGAACTCTC
The DNA here is from genome assembly GCF_902713425.1 of Acipenser ruthenus. Taxonomy (NCBI): domain Eukaryota; kingdom Metazoa; phylum Chordata; class Actinopteri; order Acipenseriformes; family Acipenseridae; genus Acipenser; species Acipenser ruthenus. The sequence goes on from NC_081192.1 coordinate 45,800,829, forward strand.
TCCCAGCTTTGGTGCATGATGCTACCACCGTCACTCGCGTTAAATCAACTCTTAAGACCCACCTGTTTTCTCTTGCTTTCATTGCTATAACTGATGTGTTGTTGCTACTATTTAATGTGTTATGCTACCATCATGTATTATGCACTTTCCACTGTATTTAATGTATTATGCATTGTGTTTTTTTTTTTTTAAACTGTATATCATGTATTATGTATTATGCATTTCTCTATTTAAAGTATTATGGATTTTCTTGTTGTTGCTGCTGCATCTTGGAAAGCGCTTTGTGAAGCGCTTTCCGAGATGGGGGCAACCCATCTGGGGGCAACCCATTTCTTCTCTTAAAATGTCTATTATGGTGCCACATATAGACTACTAAAGCTTCTTCGCTTGAAACATGCCATTTTTTTGGCAGGGGTGGGGAGATGGGGGTGAAATTTACATTAAGTGGAACTTTTCCAAATTCAATATGTAACTTAATAAAGTCAATATAATTTGAGGTATATAGTTCCAACTATCATTTTGATATAGATTATTAAAAAATAAAACCAGAACTGATTGTTCATCCACAATTTAGTATTTAATTAAATTCTTTTTTTCTGGACAATATGATGAAATATAATGTCAGAATGATGTAATAATTGAAACTTTAATCATTTCTATAATCAAATAACTACCATTTGTAATCTAACATATGTAACATGGTGTGGCAAAGTGGTTGATTGGGTACAGGTGCAGGAGTGATGCAGTGTGTAATTAAGCAGACAGAGGTTTGAAATCTGGTTTGGAAACAGTTTTTATTTATATCCAGGTCTGATGACCAAAAAATAATCCTTGGCAATACACAACAATGTGTAGTGCACGGAGTAAATAACAACAGGGTTGCAGTCCCAAACAATAAACACAAATATCCGTCCAACAATATACTAACATGGTCACCAGTCCTGGGTGCATGCAATAGTGCTTGTGGTGGGCGATACAGGTTTATAACAGTGACTGTTCTGGGTTTTGTGCTGGCCCTTGGCAACAGCTCCGGAACGTGTTAGCCATCTAATAATAACAAACAAAACACTGACGATACGTATAATCACTGCTGTCTTCTCGGGTCCTTTCAGGTTTAAAATACAAACCAAAGCAAAGGAACAGATTGCGATTCTCCATCCCCTTTTATGCTGTCACACATGACCCCTTGGTAAACGAGTGTAACCGCCTCTCCAATCTGCGGCTGCCACATAGTTTACCTTCCGGGTCAATGCGTTCTTGCAACGGAGTCTCGCCTTCATCCAGACTGGCTGACTTCCCAACCCTGGGAAAGAACTGTTAGACCAGCCCGTACAAATAACTCTGCTCTCACTGCTTAGCACCCTCACAGGTCAGGAGGGAGATTTACAATTAAGAATCATTGTATTTCTGTCACATATTGTAATAAGTTTTCAATTTAAAATGAAACTTTAAAAATGTACTCTTATTATTAAAGAGAATAGCAGTCAATTTGAATATGAAATACTAGAGAATTAATCTTGCTGTAATGTTAAAAACTACCCTTTTCTATCATTATACAGTATGTTTTAAAGGGTTTATTAGAATATACCTGTAATCTATGAAACATATTTAAAAATGCATTACATATCTATTTTAACTTATGTTGTATTTTAGGAGGCCTTGATCACCTCAAGTACTATCTATGGAGAGATTATCCACAGCTTTCCTTTAGTGCACCATCCAGAAGGAATGCGAGTGAAATAGTATACTGTGACATACCTCACAAAAGAGGATGTTTTTTGCCATCAGCTATATTGGACAGCAGCAGTATATCTGAGGAAGATAGCAATATTCATACCACAGCTGAACCTTCAAGTCCATCTCTCCGTGAGCTCTGCAGTGCAGCAATGGTGCTACACCAAGACATTAAGTCTAGAGGTGCTTTGACATGCCATTGGCCACCAACTGCTTCTGACCTCTCCATAAAACCTGCACAACAACTTGTACCAGTTAGTTTATACAATGTCTTGGCATGGATTGTCGGGGTTTCTGAGGAACCAACTTTAGATGATTATGTCCAGGTAGTGGAAGAAGATTACTTTGAACTGTTATCTCTTCTACAAGACGAAATTTATTTGGAATCTAAAGGGAGGAAGCAGACATTGACACCCAAGTCTTTGAGCCTTGGCATGACAGTTCGACATCTTACCAGCTTTAAACACGTGTTCAGCCTTTTGAACAGACTCGGTCACTGTGCCTCTCCTAATACAATTATGGCATTCGACACAGCTTTGGCACAGTTGCAACTTAACTGAGGTCGAGTATAGGTGCCTGCTAATTGGAGGCTGTGTGGTCCAGTGGTTAAAGAACTGGGCTTGTAACCAGGTGGTCCCCAGTTCAAATCCCACCTCAGCCACAGACTCATTGTGTGACCCTGAGCAAGTCACTTAACCTCCTTGTGCTCTGTCTTTCAGGTGAGACGTAGTTGTAAGTGACTCTGCAGCTGATGCATAGTTCACACACCCTGGTCTCTGTAAGTCGCCTTGGATAAAGGCGTCTGCTAAATAAACAAATAATCATAATAATAATTGCCAGGAATCAATTCTGACCATTCTCGTCTGGGATAACATTGATTTTTGCGAAGAGACTTGTTTGGGCCAAGGAACTACACATCATACCAATGGTATAATGAGTCAATGTAACCAACCTTGTACTCCTGAAAATAATGAACAAAACTATGAATCACTCAAGAAAAAACACTCACTGGAAGGTTCATGAACAGTTCCATTGGTTCCCAACAGGTCTTATCGATCCAGGGTTCCATTACACCAATACCATCCATATTTGAAGAGTGTATTTGAGCATGACATGGCATACGTCCTTGTCAAGTACATTGATGCAGCTAAGAATGACTTACCGAAATGGACTGGTTACAACACCCTACTCCACCGCAATAACGTGATCAAGAAGTCAACGGTGGCATACCTACCTGCTATTGAGGCTTCCTCAACTGAAATGGCCACCATTTACACTATTCTCCTGCGGAGTGTTGAACTTGCTGATATGTTGAAACTACAAGACATTGTCATTGTTGTTGATCAGAATATTTATGCTAAAGCACAAGAAATTCTGTGGAGAACGGAAATATTCAGAGAGAGACTTGTGATTCGCCTTGGCGAATTTCATACAACAATGTCATTCCTTGCTATCATTGGGTGCAGGTTCAGCGATGCTGGTCTACTTGACATATTCATTGAGGCTGAGATTGTTGCAACTGGTTCCATTAATGGTGTTATTGACAGAAAGTACTACAAATCGCAGCATTAGTGCTCAGAAGCTCATGTACGAAGCTTTGGAACGTCTAGGATTTGCCTCATTTCTGGAATCTTTTGGCAACCACAGTCAGGAAGTTACAAAGTTTCTTACATATATGGCAGAAGCTTTTCCTTCACCACTGTATGAAAATCTCAGCCACAGTGATGACTTTCAAGACATCATCAGCGCATACCAATCATACATTAATGAACAAGGTGCCAACAACAAAACATTTGCATTTTGGACCTCCTACATCCAAATGGTAGAGTGTGGCAGTGTGCCCCGCCCATGTGTGTGTTTTGTGTTATGTGTTGCATGTGGTGTGTTAATATTGGTGTATAGATTTTGGTGCACAGAATATAAATGGGTCTGTGTAGCATGAATGATTTTAAATATATAGTTGTATTTAGGCACATGGATGCATAATCACGTCATGTGCAGATAAAGTATGCGAGCACGGGATTGCACAAATTAGTTCACATGCTGGGATTCAAATGAATAATTGGTAATTGAATCCTGGCACAACAGTATATATAGATGCACATTTTACTCACTCGGGGTTGTGTGTTCAGGGCAAAAGAATGGGAGAGAGTGAGGAGGTAAAAGCAATAATAACAATAATAAAAATAAACAACAACTGCTACGAGTGCTGGAAGCACCAGCACGGTACTTGTTTTGTGTTTAGTGTTCGTGCCCGGTTTGTTAGTGTCTGTTCGTTTTGTTTGTCCATTTATTTTGGCCTCAAGTGCCGTGTTCTGTTTTTGTTCAACATTTTATTTTCTGTGTGTGTAATTAAATGCACTGAGCGCCGCAGCATCTCAGTTTCACCTGCCAATACTGTCTGTGTGTTTGTTTCTGGCCTGATCTCACCCCTACAGCCAGCCTGTTCACATAGAGATATTGCTTTGTTTCATCAGGGGAACCCGAGATGCTGATTGGATGCTACATATATCTTCAATTCGATCTATGTTGCCGTGGTATTTTGCATATGACCGTACCAACTATTCACGGGATCTACCAGCGTATTAGATGGTTAATTTATCCCGAGGTTCATGAATATTTGGTCAATGATCATCAGTGGGTTGTGCAGCAGAATGACAAGTATAGCTTTTCTGCTACGGCCTTTGATCTGGTCATTGAACAGACAATAAATAGGGACTGTAAAACTACAGGAGGCATAAGTGGCTTCACCCTGAATCGCAATGCTGTGCATAAATGGATCTTGTCTGGTTGTGAACGAGCGCCCATTGTTCGAGAATATGAGAAGATGGCAGGGTTCCATGCAGAGACAAGAAATCGTAAAGACCTTGATGTACCAGCTAGACGGAGGGATGAGAAAGCTGTTGAAAGAATCATCGGGTGTGTTCAACAGATGATCAATCCGTTCTCTGTTGAACAGAGAGATTTATTGAGCAGCAGCTCTGGTGTTATGGCCACTGAAGATATTACCAGTGACCATCAAAATGCATTTCTTTTTGGTGAGCAGGCATGCACATCATTCATTAGCACACATATTTTGACCAATGTGACTGAGTTTCATGAGCCTATTAAAAAGCTCAAGCTGAAGACCTTCTCCAACCAACTGAAAAAAGACACTGCTGTGTCAAAGGGCAAGGAAGTTATACTAGAAGGGACAGGCAAGCTGTTTGTAAGACTTCTGATTATAGCCAGGAAACGCAATATTGATTTACAGGACATTATTATTATTTGTTTATTTAGCAGACGCCTTTATCCAAAGCGACTTACAGAGACTTGGGTGTGTGAACTATGCATCAGTTGTAGAGTCACTTACAACAATGTCTCACCCAAAAGAGAGCAGAAGGAGGTTAAGTGACTTGCTCAGGGACACACAGTGAGTCACTGCGTGAGCCGGGATTTGAACCAGGAACTTCCTGGTTACAAGTCCTTTTCTTTAACCACCGGACCACACAGCCATTCTCTGATATTGGCTTGGACCTGTATCATTCCCCCTCACTCCTCAAAAGGAACTGGTAAAAACTGACAAATCAGTAATGCTCAAGCACATTGAGAAACAGTGCAATAACAACTGCCTAGTTGACAAAGTGCCACCCAGGAGTGCTCTCATTATTGATGCTAAGGCCTTCATCCAAGCTCTACCTAAAAATGTACCTGGTACGTTTGGAGAACTAGCTACATATATCCTCAAGCAAATTTTACACATTGTTAAACATGACCAGCACATGCGTGTTGACTTTGTTTGTGACAGATACCCTCCTGTCAGTATTAAAGCATCAGAACACAAGCGACACTTGGTAACAGGATCCCAAGTACACCATATCTAGGATGTCAATCAGAAACTTCCATTGCAATGGCAAAAAACTTTAATGAGTGGCCCAAAAAAAAGAAGCACTCATTGAATTTATTTTTCAAATGTGGCAAAGTGCTAGCCCATTTACACTAAAGGATACTGTCTTGTTTGTCTTACATGGGATACAATGTCAACAAATACATGTGATGGATGGCAGAACCTGTGATTCACTAGTTGATGAACTGTGCTGTGACCACGAGGAAGCGGATATAAAACTGTTGCTTCATAGTAAGCATGCTGCAATGACATCCAATTATATACTTGTCAAGAGTCCAGACACAGATGTGGCAATACTACCGTCTCATCTTGATCACATGACATGTCATCTGTTATTCCAGACAGGGGGAAAACACACAAGTCGTACTCTGGATACCAACAAAATCTCTTCTCAAGGTAGCTTCTGGATTGGAGGCATTTGTGACTGAACTCTATGGCTATCCATGCAAGAGTGTTAATGAAGCAAGATACAAGCTTTTTTGTTTTCATGCTGCTAATGAAAAGTCTCTGCCTCCCACATCAGATTCTCTGCTGCTCCATTCAAAAAGGTCCAGTTACCAGGTGTGCATTCACTGGTGCACTGCAGAGAAAGTTATCAATGCCCAAAGTCTAACTGGATATGGTTGGACAATGACTTGGTGTGACAGAAATACAATGATTCTTGGTTGTAAATCTCCCTCCTGACCTATGAGGGCACTAAGCAGCGAGAACAGTTCCCTGGACGGGCTGGTCTGACAGTTCTTTCCCAGGCTTCAAGGGAAATCGGCCAGCTAGGAAGGGGGCGGAACTCCGTTGCATTAACCCGGAAGGGAAACGACGTGGCAGTCGCAGATTGGAGGGGTGGCTACACTCATTTACCAAGGCGTCATGTGTGACGGCATAAAAGGGGGTGGAGAGACGCAATCTGTTCCTTCGCTTTGGTTTTTGAGTTGAACTTGAAAGAACCTGTGAGAGAACCAGATATATATATACATACCGCGAGTGTTTTGTTTGTTTGTCTATAATTGTCTTGTGCATTACTAGATGGCTAACACGATTCCAGTCGCCGAGGGCCGAAAGCGAATAGACAGGATAAATAGGATAAATTTGCCACACTTGGTCATCCAATAGATGACATGTGACCCTGCACCTGAGCATGTTCTCCATCATGTGCGGTGTGGATGTAAAAAGACACAATGCGTGAAGGACAATTGCTCCTCCTACAAAAACAAAGTTTTGTGGAATGATGGCTGTGGTAATGATGCCAAACCATTGATGCCTTGTTTGAGGATTATGATGATAAGAACATAAGAAAGTTTAGAAACGAGAGGAGGCCATTCAGCCCATCTTGCTTGTTTGGTTGTTAGTAGCTTATTGATCCCAGAATCTCATCAAGCAGCTTCTTGAAGGTTCCCAGGGTGTTAGCTTCAACAACTTTACTGGGGAGTTGGTTCCAGACCCTCACAATTCTCTGTGTAAAAAAGTGCCTCCTATTTTCTGTTCTGAATGCCCCTTTTTCTAATCTCCATTTGTGAGAAAATGGTCCTAGTTTCTTTTTTCAGGTCAAAAAAGTCCCCTGACAGTGACAGTGATGAGGACAACTGAAATGGAAACTTTGACTCCAACTTGTTGCTGATCTGATGTTCATGTAAAATAGTGTTACGATAAGTAGGAATCTGATCATAGCCCATCATTGTATGAACATGTTCATATATTATTTTAGTCCTTTGAATGTATGGATCTTAGAAACTGACATATGTACTGTTTTTTTAAGTGAATCAACAAAACTTTAATTAGCTCTTGTTGTGTTATCTACAGAGCCCAGGAGGGGACATGGGGGGGAATTCGTGCCCATGACTCAATATCGCTAGTTATTTTGGTAAAAAAAAAAAAAAAACTCTAACAACTATCATGCTGCATGTTTGATGTAAAGCATTATTGGATGATATGATTGAAAATGTGAGTTAACTTGTCTGAACTTCCTTGCTCTTGAGTGAAGTAAGAAACTGACCGTGTTGTATATTCCATTGAATTCTCTTTCATATCACTCTATAGCCCTGAATGTGACAAAGCAAATGAGTGGTCATTTGTTGACATATTACCTCAAAGACAGTGTTTATATCCTCTAACCCTGAATTTCAGCTAAAAATGTTCCTTATAAAACTAATGACAATTTTGACTCTCACATAAACTTGCAGTTATCTAGTGGAGATATCCAAGATTCAGGAAACCAAGGGCCAACAATTAGTGCAAATTACAAAAATAATTTTATAGGCAATTTAGGTGTTGGGCACCTAGCCTACTTTTTTCAATCAGATTAATTACCATCATATTTCATGCAATTTGCTTTTATGATCCAATTGTTTTAATAAAGCTTTTCAATCCTTTACTCTGAATGTATCAAATCACCTTGTGTTTTACAAAGATTAAAATAAATTGTTGCACTGTCAAAAATGAGCTTTTAGGTTACCGAGTGGTATTCAGCAGTTAGCTAATAACACCAAAAATAACCCCACACTTGGGTCATGGTATATATAAATAGGTATTGTTTGCAACACAGGAGATTTCTCATTTTAATGCAATACAATAGTATTGTATTTTCAAAGGGTTATATTCATTTGTATAGTTGGCATAAAAGTTATTATTGTTTTTTTTTTTTTAAAGCTGCTATAACAATGGTCCCAAGCAATAAAACATTTACCGACATGTTATTTAAATACCCCAAGTGTATAATTGTATTTAAACTAGATCGTCACATGCTTTAAAGTATCAAACTGAGAGAGCATACAGTAAACCAAACTGTTAACTGTGTACAAAAGTTAACTTCAGTTTTCCACTCTTTACAGGTTCTTTCCTGATTCCATGACACCCACCCCTCCCAGATGAACGTCCAAGGACCACAACACAGGTGAGGAAGCTTCAATTTTTATTGCAATCAATGGACACAAATAAAATCTATAAATGACATCCATCTAAAATAGCAATTCTTAACATGTGGCTTATGTTAACAATACCTAAAAACAAGTTCAATTGTGCAAATAGGCAGGGAGGGTCCCGGTACCCCAGCTAGCTAACGGTACGTCAACTGTGACGAGAGGCTGTAGCACAGAAAGATATAACCTTGTATTCCTTGTGTCCTGGCTCCTAGTATCACTCCAGACCAAAAATGGTCCTTGTCCTCATCACTATAGATTAGCCCCATACAGTCAGGCCTCATCAACCAGAGGCCAGCACCTCCCTGTCCCAAATGCTATCCCACTGGTCTCAGTCCAAATGGGGGTCAGTACAAAACCCCAGGCCCAGGTACCTGCTGTAACAAGCAAATACAAAGCCACCATCAGTGTAGTTCCATTCAAATTTTGAGTTTCTAACAATAATCCAGCAGGTGGTCTACATACCACCACAATAATTATGTACAATCATTATAACATTATTTGTCAATGTGTTGTACTGTCTAATAAAATGGTTTCCAGTCACACACTGAACAAGATTATTCTAGCCATGTGCACTTACCTGCAAGCTAGACAGGGTTCACCACTCAAACAAAAATATTACTACTTGGTTGTAACTTACCTTTAGCGGTTTATCCAATTTTTTCCAAGTTCCTCCAGCAGCTGCTCTCATCTACTCCTGCTCTGGGTCCTCCAGCAACACAGTCTGCCCTGCTCACTGCCTGCACTGGGCTGGCAACACACCTTTTATAGGGCAGGCAGTAATTTAATGAGGTAATGGGTAACAGGGATGCAATTAGGTTCCTCAGAATGTCAATCAGTTCTACCATTTGGACATCCGTATACTAATAATAAATACAACAAAATAGTAAAACACACAAAGCAAAAACTGAACATAGTAATTAATATAAAATAAAAACAACCAAATAATCACAGCAAAATTATAACAAACAGTGCAAATCAATCAATCAATAAAAAAGTGAAAAAATGCAGTACTCAATTTAGTCACTTAGAAACACAAGAATTCATTCCAATTTCTGTTTTAAATTGCCAAGAAAAGTTTTGTGAATACCAGATACATACGATGGCAATGCTTTACTTCTGTAGGCCTTTGCCTAAGACAGGGAAAACCTTGATTTAGGCCATGATATACAGTATATACAAATTGTTTTGTTTACTGTTTCTTGGCTTTAATTGAATCCTGTTCCATTAACATCTTGCATTAGAAACTGAAACACAAGTTTTGCATAAAGTGAAAGGCAGGAAAGAGACTGCCTTCATTAAACATGCAAACTACTGGAGGCATCAACACAGTCATCTTTAATGGAGTTGTTCATCAACCACAAAAAGACAACAGGCAATTAAAACACCCTTTAGTAAATCCTGTGCTTTAATGAAAGTCCAGTTTCTCCTGCCCCAGGTAATGTTGGAACAAGATTGTATCTTTGAAACAATTACACTGTCACAATCAAAGGAAACTGACTTTAAGTAGTCTGTCAAATCACATCAGGAGCTAATAACTACTCATCCTCCCCACCAAGTCAAAAAGGACTTGAATCTCTTTGTTCTCTTGATGATCTGTTTTTAAATAGATTGCTTAACGTTACACTCCAGGGACTTAGATGTCCACGCTTAAAAGCCAGGCTAAAGCCTCTGGCAATGAAAGAACTCAAAACTACACCCACTCTGTAAATGCACCCAAGCCGTCCTTTATTTATCCCTCTGAATGATAATGATGATCATTTTAAAGGTGTATTAGTTACTGTGCCCTTTTTGTTTTCAAATGAAACTATTGCAGTGTATACTGGGGTGGATTCGCATATGCAGGAAGTACAGCTGTTACGTTTATTAATATTATAGTCTAGGAGCCAGTTTCAAAAAGAGCCTTAGTTTTCAGAAAAGGTTTGTCAATTGTATCTGATGATGGGGAGACTATGATGGCTGACTAAGGCAGCTACCTTTAAACTTTAAAAGTCTCTGTTTAGTTTGCTAGTATTAAACGTTTGTAAACGTCTTGGTTTTTCTGATATTAAAACCAATTTAATGCCTTAGTGTACTGTAGTATAATGAATATTGCGTTGCTTCCTTACCCAGATTGCAGCATTTACAAAATGTTGCAGCAAGACACCTATCTTGCATTCACTACAATGGCGCCACATAACATTTCAAACAGATTTTACAAACAATTCTTACTCAGCCTACAGAAGTATTTTACCCCCTTGTTTGTCTGACCTTCTGGTTCCTTATAAAGCCCACTCACTCTCTCTTCAGTCCTCCAGCTGAGGCTTACTAGCTTCTCCCCTTTCTAGGTTGATGTCACAGGATTTCAGCCATTATACTGTACATCCAAGTGATGGAATGCACATTGCAGGGACATGAAGAACTCAGATTCCCTTCTTGTCTTTGTGAAATGGCAAATCATTTGTATAAAAGGCTTTTATTGTTTAATCAGTTTTTAATTCTATATCTTTTTTTTGTTTTAGATATGTTTTCTTTCGTTTAATGTGTTAAACAGTTTGGCATGTCTTGACAAAAATTATGCTATATCAAATTAAATGATGATGATGATAAATAGCTATGACTATTTATCCTGTCTATTCGCTACATACTGTTCTGATGGATACGGGTTGCTCATTCCTTTCATTTATTGGATGTAAGTAATGGAATGTGTGGCACCTATCACACCTTACCATTTGCTTCAGAGGTTTCCCCTGATGGTTTATAGCTGCTTCTGACTTAGCAGTTGTATTTTAGGAGGTTTGCCACACAATATAGTAGTATAATATATAGTACAATATAGTACAAAATATAGTAGTCCCAGTTGCAGTCAGACATTGGGGCACATACAGTACTATCACACACACAAGCTTTTAATTCTGCCCATATTGTAAGCTATCACTCAGGGCATTGAAAATACCATCTGACTTATTCATCTTGGTTCATCCTCATGGTATAACAATTACAAAACAGAATTAAAACCTTTTATTAGGGGGGCGGGCAACAAAAAATCAAATTTCATCTCTAGGCTCCTAGTATATCACATGTTCAAAACATCTGCATCACAAGTGTCAATCTTAGTGTGAATATTTTTAAAAAGAAATCATAATTAATGAGATATGGGCTAAAATGTCATACTGAGCTCATAAACATAACTTAACAATTTAAACAAAGCAAAATAGTTACTGTGTCATCAATGTGCTGCGTCCCGTGTTTGTTTTCAAACACAAGCTCCTTTAAGAAAGGTACGCTAAGCAAAGCTAGTGCCTCAGCATGTGGTATTATTAAAAAAAAGAAAAATAAAATAATTAAAAAATTGCTATACTGTATTATGAGGCCAGTTCCTGATCCATATTCCCGGGCTGCTGGTCATACAAGATACTGGTATTTGTAAAAGGCTGGATGTCCATTGATCACTGTTTAATGAGCAGATTATAATTTAAAAGGATTATTGAACCTATAGATCATGCCACTTTTGCATGAGAAATAGGAAACAGCTGTTGTATTTGTCCTCATTCATCATGCTAAACTGTAATTATCTTTTTTTTTTTTTTTTTTTTTTTTTTTTTTTTAATAGTCCCTGGGACACCCCATTTTCATTAAACTTCAGTACTCCCTGAGAGTCATTTGCATTTACAAGCTTCTTCCTGTGTTTCAATACAGTGCACTGAGCCTGGTGTAACTGGAACTGCAAATGAACAAATGTACTACTTGTGCACCTGTGGCTGATCTCTTGATCCTTCTTAGCCTACATCAGAAAAGAGTGCTTTAAAATAAATCATGCATGTTGGCAAATGCTACTTAGCCTGATGAAGCACAAAACAGAGTAATTCACACAATTGCAGAGATGGAGTCCCCCTTTGGAAGACTCCCATCTTTTGTGTGACTGGGGCACTTTACCTTACTGTATTAAAGTGAAAGGAGTAATCGGTCAGATTAAAGTACCCAGCCAGTTCTTGCATTGCAGGGAGAGGTCTTTCCTTATCTGATTGAGGAAGCTCAACATATTCTGAACTTTCCTTTCGGAGTCTTGCTATGGGAATACAACACCCAAATGAAAAGTAAGACGTATTCTCATCCTTAAAAAAGCAGGCCTGGGGGCTCCAGAGTGGCGCATCCAGTAAAAGCACTCGCTAGAGTGCAGGATGCGCTCTATAGTCTGGATGTCGCCGGTTCGAGTCCAGGCTATTCCACAGCCGACCGTGGACGGGAGCTCCCAGGGGGCGGCGCTCAATTGGCCGAGCGTCCGGGGGGAGGGAAGGTTAGGTCGGCCAGGGTGTCCTCGGCTCACCGCGCACCAGCAACCCCTGTAGTCTGGCCGGGCGCCTGCGGGCTTGCCTGTAAGCTGCCCGGAGCTGCGTTGTCCTCCGACGCTGTAGCTCTGAGGCGGCTGCACAGTGAGTCTGCAGAGTGTAAAGAAGCGGGCGGCTGACGGCACACGCTTCGAAGGACAGCGTGTGTTCATCTTCGCCCCTCCCGAGTCAGCGCAGGGGTGGTAGCGGTGAGCTGAGCCTAAAAAAATAATTGGGCATTTCAAATTGGGAAGAAAATAATAAAAACTAATTGGCAACGACAATTTAAAAAAAATAAATAAATTTAAAAAAAATTCAAAAAAAAAAAGCAGGCCTGAGGGTAAATCATGAATTCTGTTTATCTGAATTTTGTATTTATATTCATTTAAAAAAAAAACAAAAAAAAAAAACAGATTTGTCAAGGTTTTTATGCCCAAATGTAATCTGCACCACCTTTCAGTAAAAGGAAAAAAAGAAAAACTATAATGTTAATTTAAGGGTTAATTTAATTTACAAAACAAATGTGCACATTGGACGTTAAATCAGGCCAAATGTCACACATCAAAAAGTAAGCAATTGCTATGTTAGTAATCAAATAAGTAAAAACAGAAAAATGCTAAAGAAACCAATTATATTTATTCTATTATCGAACATATGAATAATCTAAACAACATGTCTTAGTGTGGTAAGAATTGCTACTTACATTTATGAAGCTGGATATAGGGCATGTGATTTAGACCAAAGTCCTAACAATTTTGCTTCCTGGACTTTTTTATTTATTTATTTATTTTTAATTCATAGTCTTATTACATGTCTATTTCTTTAAAATACAGTAATAGCCTTATGGAAATAAAATATAGTGCTGTACTTACAAAAGTTTCTTAATACTAAAATTTACTTTGATTTATTACTGTAGCTGCATGTTTATTTACTCATTATTTGTCTTATTTTAATAAATTTGTTAAAATATTTGGCTAACCTCTAAAAATACAAAATACAATCCTTTAGGACCAGACAATAGACTATTTACAAAACTTTAAGGCCTGTTGTAAGAAATGTTTTTTTTTTTTTAAGAACTGCTTTTTGAAGAGTGTTTGTAAACATTTTCTTAGGTTAAACAGTGTTTTGAGAAAGTTCCAACTCTCTTAAACCCTCATTTCACAAACAGCAAATTAATTGATCAAAACGGGCTTTAAGAAAACAAACCATTCTTTAAAAAAATTCCTTAAAACAGTAATTAGTGATTTGTGAATCCAACCCATAATAACAACTTGTTTGACCTCTTCATTTTCTGCCAAAAAATAAAGGTGTCAATCAATGTTATTTATTTGCCCATGATAGTGTATTGCTGTACACGTAAAATGAGTCTTTATTTTATTTTTAAATGGTACCACAGGATACTGTCACAGGTCCAGTTGCCGGGGCCTTGTTTTATTTTTATGCAGTCAAAAGTATTAGTAAGGCCACAAAAACCTGGCTATGTGGAAAGACAGCGGAAGACTTTTTGTTTTTACAGAAACTATTCTGTTTGGCCCAAAGCTTGGGAAAATGTATTCAGTTCTAGAAATAAAAGTTGGTTGCACGCTTCTACCATCTGTATCGGCATAACCTTTTTTTTCCCAGAGATCTACTAACTTGACGAGTTACAGTAAACATACCTCCGGGTTATGTTGTGCAAGAGAATCCATCATTACACAACAGTAAACTGCCCATGGACACCATGCTGTTTGCTTAATGAGATGTATGCCAGTGCTGAGCTTTTTTAAACATATTGTGCCCCTACTGCTACCTCCTGCTAGTCTATCACCCTGTTAGGCCTCTGGGCTAGACATTAGTGCCACTTGCATTCATGTTACTTAACTTTAAGGCCCTTGTTTACATAAAGCAGAGCAACACTTCAAATGTATTCTGTAAACAAGTACAGTTCCTGCAACAAGTTTTGTTTATTTTACATAGAAAGGCAAAAGGTCCAAATACAGCCTGTATGGTGTTGGTCTCTCTAAAAGTTCCACATTTGCACAATTAAACATAAAAGTGTATGACATTAAAGTCCATTGAATAATGACGAAAAATATGATGTTGAAATTCCACAACTTTATTTGTGTTCCCTCTTTATTCATAAAAAAATAGGAAATGTTTCCCAACAAAAGATTAAAAATAAATGAGTAACATCCTGTTACATGTGTACAACGGAAAATGTAGCATGCCAGCTGTGGAGTCCTGGGTAAAAAAAGCAGTCTGAACAACACTGACTCATGAGGTAGAAACGAGGTAGTGCACGTTAGGCAATAGTTCAAAGGAACATACAAAAATGTGTTTATTTAGCAGACGCCTTTATCCAAGGCGACTTACAGAGACTAGGGTGTGTGAACTATGCATCAGCTGCAGAGTCACTTACAATTACGTCTCACCCGAAAGACGGAGCACAAGGAGGTTCAGTGACTTGCTCAGGGTCACACAATGAGTCAGTGGCTGAGGTGGGATTTGAACCGGGGATCTCTTAGTTACAAGCCCTTTTTTTTAACCACTGGACCACATACAAACGAGCCTGGCACTTTTTAACAGTGACCAATGTTACGATTTCCGACCAATGTCAGTAGATCAGTGGATAGGTAACTTACCTCAAATCACTGAGATACAACAATCAAATCTGGCTCTCAGAATTGTCCTCTTTTTTAAAATGACCACTGATACAATATAGTAGTGACAGTCTTTTTTTGTGTGTGTGAGAATTGTAAATCTTGTAAAAGACACATTTTTCTCCAGTCCGACAGTTACTGTGAAGTTGCACAAAGTTGAGTGGATCGACTCGGAGGGAGGTTCAGTCCTAATAATGTATTTCCCAGCAGGGATGTTTTTGGTGGACTTTCCCACCTAGTTGACGCCCCAGTCTGTGCCTGTTCATCAAGCTGCATCAACATGTTAATCCCCACATTGTGTTTGGACCAACCAGTCTTCCTTAATATGTTTTCAGCATATAACCACATGATTCCTGTTGTTCCCACCCCAAGGTGTATGCTTCCCCGTTATTATATGATCCACAGAAGTGATGCTGAGTGTATAGTAAAATCAGCTGAAAGGCAACTAAACTAATAAGAACTGAACGGTTAGTTGATCCAAAAATGACAGATACTGTAGCACAACTTTTCTTTGATCTTGAAAACCTACAATGGTTACGCTTTGGCTGCACATGAGAAAGATATATACATTTTTTTTTTAATCTGTCCTCCAAATCTTTAAGTACGAAATGTGGGGTTGATTCTGGATAATATCAGATGGGCCCAAAATGACTGGACATGAAACCACTAAAGTATTTTTTTTTTATTTATTTAAGCTTTCAACTGTAACCAGAAAGCAATTCATATGCTTTTTTTCCTACATATATTCTGCAGGGTCAAAAAGGTCTAGACTTATAAATTATTTAAAACATTAAAAACATTAATGGCTTTTTTTATAATCTAGTCCTAGAAATACTGACAAATGTGAAAAGTTACCACTGTGGAGTTATTTACACGTCACTAAATTATTTGCTGAACATATTGAGAGGAATGGTAGTTCCTCGCGTGAAGTTATCAGTGAAGCGCGAGAACTGCTAGACTCTCTATACAGCAAGGACAGTTTACATGTTTTCAGGATATTGGCACAGCAAAAGTAAATCAGCCAAAAGCACCATTTCAATTTTCATTTGTAGTTCACAACACTCTTAGGTGAAATGTAGAAAAAAAAAGTGAATACCTGTCATACAGTAAGAGAAATAAGTCGCCAAAGTAAGGTAAAAATGTCCTCCTTTTTCTCCCAACATATTTTTTTGCAGAACCCAGGCAAATTGATCCATGCATATGTATATTAAAGGACAATTAACTTGTTTTGTCAACATGGAAATATACTAGGGAGTGCACTTATTGTGACGTCTATATCATTTATATTAAATGATTTATTTCTGTTTTAAAATGGAACATTTGCCTGCAAATATATATATATATATATATATATATATATATATATATATATATATATATATATAGTAAAGTTGCCTCTCTGTCTTTGGTTCATTTGCCCCTTAAAACACAGACCCAGACACAGAACTTTGATTTGAAGCGCTACTGCGCACTTTAATTTTCATAACACAAAACAAATAAACAAAAACAAAAGCCTAGCTCAACATAGAGCCTAACTTCACTTACACAGCTCCCTGACTCACACACAGGACGGCTAAGCCATTTACCTGTCACCAAACACCTTAACAAACAAGTTTTCCTCTCTTTAAACAGCCACGCTTTCCTTACACCAGCTCCCTGGTGATCTCCACCTTAATGGAGCTGGAAGCTCTCTTTTTATAGTATGTGGCTGTTCCCAATTAACACCAATTACCTTGTTTGGGTGCAGCCACATTGTCACATGTTTTTGGCAGGGAGAGGAATTAACCCCGTCCCTGCCAACCACCACCAAATCACAAACATCACCCAAACTATTTACATTCAGAGCCCTTGCTCTGTTACAATATATATAACTATAACATTCAGTTTGCAAGCATGTTGCAGGAGCTCCAACGTTAGTCTTTCCTGCTCCATCCAGTCTCCAGCCCAGCAACAGTGCCGTTCAAACCGCAGCTTCATTACTCAACTTGGTCCGCGTTTTCATCAGAAAGACAACACTGCTGTACAGGGTTGCCAGATTTCTGCAGGGTTTATAGCCCAAAATCACTTAAAAAATAGCCCAAAAATAGCCAAATTATTTGTTTTAACTGAAAGCAAGCTTATTATTAACACGTAGGCATATGCATAAAAAATTCAAAAAAACAATCAAAAGCTTTCGTAAGAAAAGATACCAAGTATAAATTTGATAAAAAACTACAAGCCCCATTACAGCTCATCCACACGTCACTGTCAACAATTTCATACGGAAGCTCTGAAGGGACAAATCAACATTCATTTCAGGCCAGCAACCGAATTACAGCGTGATCCCTTTATTGAAATACTAATGCTGGTACTGTATCCCAAACAATATTGCAAACATGAAAACAGTTCAATCTTTTAAAGTTATACCACCAATCTAATTACATTATCAACCTTTGCCTCCTTAATATTTCCCGCGGCTGTGTTTTTGAAGTAGACCAATTCCGCTGGAAAACCGCAGACCTGACAACACTGCTGCTGTACTGCAACTCATTTCCACCGGCGCCTCACAGACCATGGTTACCATGGCAACGACTCATCGAGTGACTACTGGGAGTAGTAAGTTGCCATGGCGACCAGGCAGCTTTAACAGGTACTGCGAGCCTTTGCCTCATTACTGCAATTTTCTGGCTCCTGCTGCTGCGCTTTTGCAATGTGAGAGTGAGTTCAACTCGCCGAATTGTGACATCTAAATACTGAAGGCTCCTCTTGTAGACCTGCGTTAACTTATTTATATACATTACTAACTGTTCTGAAAAAAACTTTTATACATAGACAAGGATTTTAATCGCAATAATCAAATATATGCTACCCTGCTTCACTGAAGCCAATGGTTTCAATTCCAGTCACAACCTCCAGACGGCAGCATAACACTACAGGCTCTACATAATTTAAGCCGGTTTGCTATCACTGCAAAACTCGCACACTCCAAACTTTCTATCAATTCCTGCAATTCGTTGTCACTCCAACCCCTCCCCTCGAGGACCTGGTCATGAAGCCAAGCTTATCGGCTTTCCGAGATGCTAAGAATCCACCGTCACATTCACTATCCAGCTTCCCTGCATCAGGCCATTCCTGCAACCTTCTTGTTCCCGGATTCGCACTTCCTCATTTGCCCCCAACTTCATCAAGGCTCTTTATACAACTTTCAAAGTCACCATTTCATTCAATATGAGTTGTCAGTCAGATACAGAAACCATGTCCTATGGTTTTTCAACGTTTCAGTCAAAACATTCTCCTACACCGCAATAGACAATACACCCATAGACTGCTCCTGATCAAATCAGTAGGCTTTGCAGCAGCCTCAGAGCAATGCATTCTCATCCTCTCAGGTTCTGCAGCGGCCTCAGATCTATGCATTCTTCATCTTTGCCCAAAGGTAGCCCCATCTCCGACATCATCTAAAACCGCCTTAACTCTCAAATACCAATTTCAACCGCATTCAGCAGATCTCTGCTCTCTATAGCAAGCTCGCCTCTACTGTTAATCACTCCTCACTACAGCAAATCTCTGCTCCCTCTTCAGATTTGCTCACTATTGCAGCATGCAAAAGTTGCTTTAGTTGACTGTTTAAATTTGCAATTGCTCTCCTCCTTAGCTTCCAGTGCTCCAGCTTTCCTCCAATACTTGGATCTCTAAAAATAAATAAATAAATAAATAAATAAATATCAATCAACTCAGCAGTCAATTTCATAAATTTGTTCAGCTCCAGCTGCCACCTCAGCCCTCATCAAACTCTGCAACACGAACATCTGCTGTTCAACTAAATACAACACTCTCCAACCTTCTGCAAGCTGCTCTCCACTACATGACTACAGCCTGAGAACCAGCGACCAAATCATTATACACCACAGGATGGAAAACATTTACAACTTTCTGCACTGAAAACCAAATACATCCCATCCTGCTTCAATGAGCAACAGATTCTAGCCTCCATTGCCCATGCAAGGTATTCTATTCACTCCTTCGTCTCATCTCCTCCCTCCGTCGTGGCTGCTTCACTCCTTTTGATGACATTGTCATGGAAGCTCTATGCCTAGTCGCCTTTTTCGGGTTCCTGCACTGCTCCGAGTTTTCAGTCCCATCAATCTCCAGTTTCCCAGCCATCGACCGATGGCATTCCGACCTCACTCAAGTCACCGGAAATCACTTTGTCCTGTTCATCAGGACTTCAAAAACACTGTTTCATCAAGGAACTCCTGTCTCCGTTCAGATCCTCTCTTCATTGACTCTTCAAGAACCGTCATTATAAGACATTGGTTTGCTTCCCATCTCAACACCCTTCTGTTCAGGTCCGGACTCTCCCCTCAGTTTTATTCTCCCCAATCCTTCCAGATTGGAGCAGCCACTTCTGCAGCACGCGCTGGAATCAACCAGCACCTGATTAAAACCATGGGGCACTGTTCCTCTTCAGCAGTGGAGGCATATATCAGGTAATCTCCCACGGACATTGCAGCAATTCACCAGTCCCTCGTTAGTATGCCCGGAGTGGGGGTGCCCTCTCTGCCAGGTCCACCAGAGGTTTCCTCCCCACAGGCCTCCAATCCATAGCCCGTCATACTAAACTCTCTTTGTTTTGTTTCTCTTTTCAGCCTTTTCTGTCATCTATGTGTGGCTCTGGTCTCTTTCCTATCTACACGGTGTGGTTCTGTGGGGAACCGGGGGTCCTTCTTTTGGGGGGGAAGTGAGTCTCACTCCCCCAACCGACCGGGTTGGCCTCCTGCCCAAGTCACTACCGTTCCCGGCGGTTCCTAACCGGTCAGAGGGTACCCCCGGCCACATCTATACTTTTGCAGCTTATGCACTAGCCTCATGGAGGCCACAACCTGCTATCACACTCACTAGTTTCTTTTCTAGGTCCGAGCACCTTTCTTGCCCCCTCTGAGGCAGGCCGAGTCCCCTACCCACCGAGTTAAGCCCTCGTAGGAGCCCAGTGAATTATAACTGTCATCAACACAATTAGTTGAGACAAGCAGTATTTTGAAAGATGAAGTCAGCCAGCTGAGAATTCTCAGGTTTTAAATAAAAATTCTAGGGGTTTTAAATAAAAATCAAATAATGTAACTAATTATAATAATTTTAAGTGCCGTGTCACAAAAATAGAGTTACTTGGTGGACAAGTAAACAGTAGAGAAACATACAACTGCAGGACTATAGTACAGCATAGATAATGCAGGGACAATATTATTAATATATAATAATAATTACAATATAATTATAATAATATGTCACTGAAATAACGACATGGTTGATAGGCAACCCGTATAATAAAATAACAGTAGCACGTATAGTTTACTTATGCTAGAATACAAGACAGACAATGAAATAACTACACAGTAACACAGACAATTTTAAACTATACCACTGGACAGTAGTACTAATCTCGCAATACATTAAGAACCAATAATTAATTAAACGTTGCGGGCCCGAGTGGTGCTTAGGTGCGTAGTGGGAAAAAAAAAAAAAATTCCCTTCAGGCAGTGTAGTACTGTCCACTGCCTCCTGCCCAGTAAAAAAAATCACATTCCTACTGTACTCACTAGCAGCCATCTCAGGTGTATTCAAAAGCACAGTTGGCCCAGAAGAGATGCAGCGACGGAATACAGGGCTCTCGGTAATTTTCTTTTTTCTTCCTCTAACCGGGGTGCTGTCAGTTGGTATTGGAGCTTGCCGGTCACCCTGAGCGCTAACCGATATAGTTGGTTCTTCACAGATGATTTGACAACAAAAATAAATACGATATACACTAAAATAAGGGGTTCGTAACAAGGGCGACATACAGGGAAATAAAAAAAATAAATTAGAATTTATAACCGGGTAGGCTATACTAGAAATCAGACTGATTTCGTTTTTTTATCGTGCTAGACCTCAGCCCCAACCTCTCCATACTTTACTTTGTTCTGATTTTTTTCTCTGTCTGTTCTATTATTTAAAGTGCCAGTAATCACACCAGGCTACATATACAATTACAGCTTCATAGGTTCCCTTTCAATTCAAAGACAACCACCAACTAATGCTTTTGGGATACGCCTGCCACAGGTCAGGTATTTACTGAGCATTTTATGTTATAGCTGCCGATAGGCCCCTCCAGGGAGTGACATCCTCGGCCCTGCCTCCCGAGGGAACAAACAGTCACTCCACTGAGGGAACAAACAGTCACTCCACTGAGGGAACAAACAGTCACTCCTCTTTTGCTTCTCACATCAGGTAGGTAAGGTAGGTAAGGTAAGGTACTAACCTCTCTAGTTGCTGTGATTGAGTCTGTGTGAAAGAGCTCTCACTCGAGTTTTTCTGGAGTTCCCCTGCAATATTATATTGCTGTAAGTCAGCTTTCCACTTCCTCGGAATCAGAAATTCAACATCTGTAGACTGAGTATAAACGCTGCGCAACAGCGCTTTGTTTAATATTTCTCTCTCTTTTTCTACAGCCTGCATCGCTTTCTAACTTGATAAGTTTACAGGCGCATGTCCCCTGCTAGCACAGCTGAGCTGTCCACGGTGCTGGGAGTCCCTCCCTTACCCCCTCCTCAATCTGTCCCTGAGCCCTTCGCAGACCATTCCCTGCTCTCAGGCTCAGGTGCCTTGGTCTCGCACCTGTTCTCAGTCTGTCTCCTACACGGAGTGCTAAGCGGGCCAAACACTCGAGACAGGCACAAATGGCCCAAGTCCTTGAGTATTTGGCCAGTCAGCAGGCTCAAGCCCCTGCTCCGGCCCTGACTTAGCTGATAACACCGGCCCGGAGCTGACCCCACATGCACCGGTGGTCAGCCCATATGTTCCAGAACCAGATGTCAGCATGACTGAGGAGGAACAATGATTTTGATTGGGTCTGGCCCGTGAACGGGACCGTCTGTTCACCTTAGGGCTCTCAGATGCAGTCATTAGTACACTGCAGAACGCTAGGGCCTGCTCCACAAGGTCGTTGTACACCTACAAATGGAGGTATTTTCAAGATTGGTGTCTGACCAGGGGACATTTTATAGTTCTGCAAGAACTGCTAGAGGTGGGTAAATCCCCCTGTACACTGAAAGTGTACTTGGCAGCCATATCTGCATGCCATGTCCCTGTGGACTCGGTGTCCCTAAGCACTCATGTCCTGGCGACCCGTTTTCTCAAAGGTGCTCGGCGGTTAATTCCTCCTAGAAAGGACGCCCTCCCCGTGGAGTCTGGCCCTTTGCGGTCCTATGTCAGACCAGGTCCGACATTACAATTTTCCCTTTCCGGTCCGATGTCGGACCCTGTCATCAAAAAGACGTAAAACACGGGTCTCTAGTCGTTTTTTCTCCGGAAAAAGCCGAGAAAACCATTCAATGGCCGAGTGAGACTGATAGGAGCCGAGAGAGGCCGAAAAAAAAGGGGCGGATCTGAGCAATACATATAGCCCCGGCACCACAGAGATAACACGGACATAAACAAACAAGATAGCTGCTTCTGCATCCAGCACTCAAAGAATATCACAGACATTTGCAGAGCTTTTTGAGATATTATAGTAATAAAATAATGACTTGGATTGCATTATTGAGGAGTTTGGTGATAAAACGAGCGATCAGAAGATGATTTATCGGTATGCATGACTATGAAGAGGTATGTGTAAAAAACAGCGAACAAGGGATGGAGCGGGGCAGTATTGACTGTCCTGGTGATATTCAGTGCCTTTTAAACCTGTTTTACTGTGAAAATACTTTTAAACAGCGTGTCTAAAATAAACTGCGCGTGTGAAAATAAATTGGTCCTGACGCGCTGAATAAATGGACCGCAGAGGGCTAGATGTGGTACTGGGGGCTCTCATGAAGGCCCCGTTTGAGCCTATACATCCCATAAAGTTGAAGTATCTTTCTATGAAGACAGCCTTTTTGTTAGCCATCACCTCCACAAAGCGAGTCAGTGAGCTGCAGGCTCTGTCGGTGCACAGCTCCTGTACGCATGTTTGGGATGATGGAAACAGGGTATCGTTACGTATGAACCCCGCTTTCCTCCTTAAGGTTGATATGGCTTTCCACTTAAATCAGTCAGTGGAACTAGAGGCTTTTCATCCCCCTCCGTTTTCTTCGGAGAAGGATCAGAAGGGCCTATCAGCAGCATTGACATAAAATGCTCAGTAAATACCTGACTTGTGGCAGGTATATCCCAAAAGTATTGGTTGGTGGTCGTCTTCTCTTTCTGGGAACCAGGGTTACATCCGTAACCTAACGTTTATGTTATAGGACGTTTGATATTTTTCTATCGTATTTTAACATCATTTGATTTTATGTATTAAGTCTTGTTGGTTTTCTATCTTGACTCCTATGCTGTACATCAGGTGTGATACTGCCTTTTTCAGTCTCTGGCCCCATCTCAAGCTGATAACCTGGAGATCAATTAATCTGCCATGCCTAAAAGATGACCCACATAGCTGCTTTTGTTTTACACATTTAGTTTAGATCTAAATAACAGGATCCCTGTGGTTTAGTTTTTGGGCTCCATTAGAATGACATCATAAATAGAGGCTATGAATGGCTACATTTAAAATGAAGAAAATATAATGTTTTTTTGTTTTTAATCATAAGCTCACCTTACAAAGAAACATGTTTGAGTGTCTATGTTGTTTTTAAACCGGGACCAAGACCAAAAAAAATAATAAAAATAATAATTAACCGTTTGGCACCACCTGCATGTTACTAAACTGAACATCTTAAAAAACAACTGAAAACAAACTAATATTTAATGAAACATTGACCGATAAAGCATGACTTATCACATTTCTTTATAGAATGTGAACCACAGGACATACCAGCTACTACTAAATAGGAGAGGAAACACCAGTGGCAGATTGAGCGGCAGGGAAGAGACATATTAATCAAATAATTATTAGTGTATACAATGCACATCTTATGGTATGAAAACAGCAATTTAGAAAATTCCTTTTCTTGCATGTAATCTGTTTTTAAGCATTGCTCGATAATTTTTTTCTAAAGGCTTTCCTCAAAATGCCCAGCCCCCCCCCCCCCCCCCCCCCCCCGATTTCATGATGCCGGTTTTGTACGCCTTGCGCCAGTTCTTAATTTGTTTATATCATTTATTCTCTTCAGCAATCATTTTCTAGTATGCACACATCCCCACAGGCTACATATTTTTCAAAGTCCTGTCCCCTGTGGTTTTATTCTAATCACTGTGTTTATTATTTGCTTTTCATTATTTATTTACCTCCCTCAACACTTCATTTTCTTTTTCGCTGGACTCAGATTTTTTACGTGCCTCACTGTCTCTCTGTTTTTGCTCTCCTACATTTCTGTCTCCATCTCCTTTCTCTTCCATTCTTTTCTCTGCCTACTTCACGTTGAATTGTATCATCAATGGACAATTTTATGCCTTGCTCTTGGAGAGATTTTGGCAGGACGGCCACTTCTGGGAAGATTCACTACTGTCCCAAACTTTCTTGATTTGGACAATATGGCTCTGACTGTGGTTCGGTGGAGCCCCAGAGCCTTAGAAATGGCTTTGTAACCCTTTCCAGACTGATAGGCATCAACAACTTTTTTCCGGAGATCTTCAGGAATTTCTTTTGTTCGTGGCATGATGTGCCTCTAGAACCTGTGTGCTGACAACTTCACTCTGATGGTAAGGGCCAAAGTTAGTCAGATTTATATTGGGCAGGGCTGGCCCAAATCAGGCCTGGTTGTTAACCAAAGTACTCAAACAGCTGACCCTAATTATCCCTTTAATTGGGTTGAGCTAACTGGGGGGGGGGGGGGGGGGGGCAATAACTTTTTCACAAGATTGCATGTTTGATTACCTTGCACACCAAACAAATGAAAGAAGCACCAAACTTTGGTGTCATTTTTTCTCTCAGACTCCCTCTATATACTACTACAACCCACAAAAAAATCTGACCAAATACAATGTGAAAAATGTGTAAAAATGCAGAAAATCAGACAGGGGGCAAATACTTTTTCACGGCACTGTACATGTGTTATCATGTGACAATAACCCTTCCTGTGCACTTCAATTTCATACCTTCCTGTGACAGGTAGCTGAGTGGGCGGTGACGTCACGGCAGAAACAGGAACACAAACGACAGAGAGAGGTGGAGTTTGGTGGAGCTGAGCGAATGCTTTCGCTCAGCATTTAATGAATAAACAGACAGAAAATAAACGGTTGTAACAAAAACACCGGACACGGCACTTTAGGCCAAAATAAAACAGATAAACAAAACAGACTATACAGACAAACGGACACGGACAGACACACAAACACGGTGAGTGAAACCACTATCAATTTACTTTACTTTATTTTATTTTAGTTTACTCTTCTCCACACCCGTTCTCCACTCACCGAACACCCAACCCTGACTGAATGAAATGTGCATCTATATATGCAGTTGTACCGAGACTCGACTGCTAATCAATCATTCAATTGGAGTCGCGGTACAACTGCACGTGAATCAATAAAGTGCAATTCCCCGTGCTCACATATTACATTTTACTTGCACGTGAAGTGCTGTGCCATCCTCGTGCCTAAATACAAATATACAATTTACACACACGTGAAACACAGACCCGCTTATATCCCGTGTACCAATGCCTATACACCAACATTTACACACAACACGTAACATATAACATACACAGGGGGGCACTTTGCCACACTTCCCCAACAATTTTTACTTTTTATGTTGTTTATTGTGTTATTGGTCAATTTCAGTACCCACATTTCCTCAGGCTAGACAGTGTGACATACCAGCCCCAAGGCAGGTCAGGAGTGGGAGTATTAGTGGGTAAAGATTATTATTATTATTATTATTATTATTTTTTATTTCTTAACAGACACCCTTATCCAGGGCGACTTACAATCGTAAGCAAATACATTTCAAGTATCACAGTACAAGTAATAATACAATTAAGAGCAAGATAAATACAATGACTTTGGTTCAAGCAAGTACAAGTGTGACAAAATACAATTCAATAATACAGCAGATAACAGTGTCAGTGATAGTTACATCAGGATATGATTAAATACAAAATACTACAGATTAAACACTTGGCCGATTACAATACTCTGAAGTACAGGATTAAATGCAGTAAAATAGGGGGCAGATAAGAGCAAGTAAAGCACATTTAAAGAAGGGTGATAAGTGTCCCAGGGGAAAAACAGAGGAGTTCTACAGGTGCTGTCTGAAGAGGTGAGTCTTAAGGAGGCGCCGGAATGTGGTCAGGGACTGGGCAGTCCTGACATCTGTAGGAAGGTCATTCCACCACTGCGGAGCGAGGGTGGAGAAGGAGCGGGCTCTGGAGGCAGGGGAGAGTAGAGGAGGTAGAGCCAGTCTTCTAGTGCAGGCGGAGCAGAGAGGTCGAGTGGGGGTGTAGGGAGAGATGAGGGTCTGGAGGTAGCTGGGTGCAGTCTGGTCAAGGCATCTGTAGGCTAGTACAAGAGTCTTGAACTGGATGCGAGCGGTGATCGGGAGCCAGTGGAGTGAGCGGAGTAGTGGAGTTGCGTGGGAGAAGCGAGGCAGAGAGAACACCATGCGGGCAGCGGAGTTCTGGATGAGCTGGAGCGGACGGGTGGCGGACGCAGGGAGGCCAGCCAGGAGGGAGTTGCAGTAGTCTAGGCGGGACAGTACCAAGGCCTGGACCAGGAGCTGGGTGGCGTAGTTGGTGAGGAAGGGTCGGATTCTTCGGATGTTGCTCAGGAAGAATCGGCAAGTGTGTGCCAGAGTGGAGATGTGCTGGAAATAAGAGAGGCAGGGGTCCAGGGTGACTCAGAGGTTCTTAGCGGAGGAAGAGGGAGAGAGTGTGGTAGATTCCAGAGGAACACAGATGGAGAGATCAGAGGGGGAGGAGGAGGAGGGAAAGAAAAGGAGGTCAGATTTAGAGAGGTTGAGTTTGAGGTGATGTGAGTGCATCCAGGAGGAAATAGCAGACAGACAGGTAGAGGTACGGGAGGGCATGGTGGAGTCAGAGGTGGGGAAGGAGAGGAAAATCTGAGCATCATCAGCATAGAAATGGTATGAGAAACCATAGGATGCGATGAGGGGGCCCAGGGAGCAGGTGTAGAGAGAGAACAGGAGAGGACCCAAGACTGACCCTTGGAAAGCAGAGAGCTGGCGGTGTACAGTCCGCTCGAGGGTTTTGGAGAGGAAGGGTAGGAGGGAGACAGGACGGTAGC
Organism: Acipenser ruthenus; assembly: GCF_902713425.1. Classification (NCBI taxonomy): domain Eukaryota; kingdom Metazoa; phylum Chordata; class Actinopteri; order Acipenseriformes; family Acipenseridae; genus Acipenser; species Acipenser ruthenus. Next base: position 45,828,484 of record NC_081192.1, read on the forward strand.
TCTGGAGGGAGGTGGGGTCAAGGGTAGGTTTTTTGAGGAGGGGAGTGATAGAGGCCTTTTTGAAGGCAGAGGGAAAGAGACCAAAAAGGAGAGAGGTGTTGAGAAGGGAGGAGATGAAGGGAAGTAGAGCTGTGAGAATGTCCCTTTTATATAAATGCATTGCTTGCTGGTTGCTTCTCTAAGGAAATGTACCTTAATATCTCCTGTTAGGGATTAATGTAGAGGTGGGTGTACATAATTGTGAAGATGTCACATAAAGTTGTTCATATATTAAGAGAACAGTTGTGATGAAACTCATCAAGAACCTTCTTCTGTTGACATTACTGAATGTATCTTAATCTTGTGATGTATGGAGGCTGCCTGCCTGTCCAACTGCTTGGCATGTTTTCATTTATCTAGTGAATTTATGGTAATGCATTCCCTATCAGGTTAACTCCTCCAACCAGGCATGGAAACCTAGTCCTGTTGAGAACTAGCTACAGCAACAGCATGGCTGTAAATTCAAGGAACAGGAGCGAAGGCTGCGTGGAGTAGCAACCGGGTATTGAAATAGGAATTATGTGCTTGTGACTTGATAAGAAGGACAGGATTTCCCTCTGGCTCACGGAGAGCCGCCCTCGCGGAGTTGAGACTGAACTGATCAGCCTCCAAGGCTGGGAAGCAAACATTCCCTCTAGGGGAACCTAGATTGATAGAGAATAGGAAAACAAAAGAGTGTTAGGATATATTTGGCCGGGTGTCCCCTCTGGCTCATGGAGAACCTTCCTGGGTGGGGACGAGGCCAGCGCGGCTGGGCCTCTAAGGTTGGGAAGTGAGCATCTCTTGCCCCCAGAGGGAGACCGTTGTAGAAGTGGCGCAGTGTAGTGGAGGAGGAGGTGAAGATGGCAGAAACGAAAAAGCAAGACAAAGAATAAGTGCATTTCGGGGTTTAAACGGGGTGACTAGTTGATATTTTGGCAGGACATAACAGGGGGAGAAGCCCAATCTCCTGCCCCCTGAACCAAACATAAAGGTTACAACACTATAGGCATTTTTCCAGCGCTCATCAAATATTGACTTTTAGTCGAGCAAGCCATTGATCTAGAAGCATGCAGCATTCATACAGGTTCTGAGACGAAAGGTGGTGTATAATTTCTGAAATAATAAGATCTGTATTCTTTTCTTTTTTTTTGGTTTTGTTTTATTTTGTGTTACATAGCAACAAATAGTATTTACATAGCAACAAATAGAATATTCATTGTATAAAACTCATTCCAGTAAAAGTTATTCTTTATTTGCCAAAAGTAAATGCAGGGTAACATTTCTGAATAAAAATGTAAGAAACATTACATTTAATGAAGTTAATTGTAAAATGTCAACATGCATTAGCTCAAATTGATACATCTATCAATAATAATCAACATTACATAGAAATATATATATATATATATATATATATATATATATATATATATATATATATATATATATATATATATATACTGTATATATATATATTTCTTAAACAACCAAAGTTTGAGTATGCATTTGATTTATTACAATTGTAAGTGCCCACGGGTATTTGCCCTGTTTTCTCACAAAAATGTGAAATGCTAATTAGAATGTCACTTCACCCGCTGTAACCCACGTACAGGCCCAGGAGGACTGAAGGTCAACAGGTGTCTTCTGTTCCCACGGTCCAGCCACTTGTAACTTTCCACAAGGCAAACCTGAGCAGCACATTTTGCCAGGCTGTTGAAACCTGGAGTCCAGTGAAGTCCTCATCTGGCCAATTGGTGGCTTTGTGGCACAGTGAGTCGAACCAAAGCAAAGGCCAATGTAATGTTCCCTGTAGACCCCCAACCAAGATGTCAGATAGCAAACTCCTTATTTCATGACTCACCTGCACTCCATGTGGCAGTGTCTTTTCCTGGTGAGTTACTGGGGATCCCAATACTATATATATATATATATATATATATATATATATATATAGAATTCCAATAATCTCAGTTTTTAGAGACACTAACACAAAGTAAAATACATGTTCCATTCTATCTCTATTGCAAGAAGAAGAATGAGAACAAGAAGAGGAAGAATTACTGTTGTAAAGCAAAACCAAGGTACGCATTTGCTATTTCACAATCTGATCATGCATGTTAATATTTATATATTTCTGGTTAATACTGGACATGTTGTCCATCTTGGCATTGTTGTTAAAAATATATCTGCTAAACAGTTACTCCAGCTGGCAGAGCAGATTTTTTATAGCATCTGGTCATTGAAGGTATAATTTAATCTTTCATGATGGATTGTTCTTAGGGTTTATTTTATTAACCAGTGTTATTATAGCATTGATTCCTGAGATGAGATTTAATTGTCAATCTTCCCTGTGGCAAGGAGCAGCAATGTACAGCACAAAGAAACAATAATTGGACCCTATTCCCCACTGTGATGTTACAACCCTTGTTCCAATTATTTAGAACAGGATTTCAAATTCACAAATACATTATACAGTTTTTAAATACCAACATCCCAGTTTAGTCTTACTAGCTTGAGAATTCACCTCATTCACCCATATCCATATCATTAATTATGCATAGGAAGTGTTTTCTAAAGTAATATAAACTCATGGAAAAAAGGCAATTCAGCTCAGTTATTATTATGGAATAATGCATAATGAATTTAAAATATTTGGTGTTGGATATTTAAATATTCAAATTAAGGCTTTGCACCTGTTTGATGACTGGTAATACATATATCTGCCAGTAAAAAGGGAAGATATTTTTAAGGGCTAAGACTAAACTTGGAGTTTGTTCTTGGTAGCTGCAAGAGGCTAAGAAATGTTGGGCCTGGCCAGTTCTTGGGTGCTGGACAGTGGTGTTGGTTCTCTTCCAGTAGACATCAATAAATCCACTGGCCCAGCCCCAGTGTTTGGGTTAAACCCAAACATACATCACATTTTGGTGACTAATTTCCTCATACCTTTTGGTCTCCCTCTCCCTTTCAAGGTTCTAAATATGTATAAAATATTTTCTTTTTAAAGAGGGTAAGAGGTTCTCTCATGATTTTCCTAAACAGAAAATAGATGAAAAGTCATGATAACTTATTTTATTTTAAAACTGAAAAGTCACTAAAGTCTAAACATTCCCACAGTGTTGAGTGATTTCCTTTTAGCAAAATGGAATGCAAATTGCAATGCAATAAAATGCTGTACATCATTGAACTATAAACCAGGGTTAAGAGATAGTGGTGCAGATTTTGGGCTGGTATGGTACAAGCCTCCATTGCTAGAAAATTAATACTGGTCATTTTAAGTGTATCTAAAGCAGCATTTCAAAAAGTGGGCATTCTATGCAGCCAACAGAAGCCACCCCCCCAATTGCAGAATTTCATGTAATATTAAGAGCTAGGACACAGCTTCCATTCTGCTCAGTAGTTCTTGGTTTAGCATTGCTGTTTCAGTTTATACAATCCTTTCCCTGCTTTGCTTCCATGAGCCTGCAGCAACCTCTGTCAATGGCATACTGGTTATGAGAGTATGATTGGTCAATGGTCCTCAGGAGGAGAAGGGAGAGCTGGGGCTACAAAACCACTAGTCCCTTTGTGTCCGTTATAGTTATATCATCTGGTGATTGGGTAAAGGGACATTCTTTCCATGGGAGCAAGAAACTGACTGTAACTTACCAGTATCTCAAAATGCAAATGTGGATTGATTTAAAGTGTGGCCAACTGAAAGTTTGGGGATCTTTTGTGGTCAGCTTTCATACCACGGGAGCCTGGCAGGATAGTAGTGCTGAAAAATCCTTCAAAGATTTAAGCACACAAAAAACAGATTTACAGGGGCTCAGAAATGTGCTGTAGCTCTTGTCCAGGCACATCCAAACTGTTAAAGTGGATCTTAGTTGCTGTCTGAACCTCTGAACCTCTCATTTCTCCATTGCAGGTCATGTCAGTTTCATTTTTTCCCAACAGTATAAATACCACAGTTATTGCATTAAAGCTGTTGTGGTTTAACATGCGGTTAAAAACATCTTCTCCACTCATGTGGCTAAGCTACAGTACTTCCATTAGTTCTGGTTGCATTAGAATGGTAAGGAAAATAAACAGTATGAACTTCTGAATTTGATCTGCCTTTAAAAAATCTGTATACTTCTGTCAACTCGCATTTCATCCTCTTTCTTGGTGCAACAAAAATGTTTTGAAAATACAGCTTAACACAAAATACAGACTAGGAGGCTATGTGGTCCAGTGGTTAAAGAAAAGGGCTTGTAACCAGGAGGTCCCCGGTTCAAATCCCAGTTCAGCCACTGACTCATTGTGTGACCCTGAGCAAGTCACTTAACCTCCTTGTGCTCCGTCTTTCGGGTGAGACGTAATTGTAAGTGACTCTGCAGCTGATGCATAGTTCACACACCCTAGTCTCTGTAAGTCGCCTTGGATAAAGGCGTCTGCTAAATAAACAAATAATAATAATAATACTTGTAAAGAATAACACATTGTCTAGAAATAAGCACTGAGATTTATCCCATGTACTGTATATGTCAATCCTATTTTGCTCTATGCAAAATACCACCTGTGGTTTAAAATAATTTTATTTTTAAACTACTTCAGCTGTTTTAATAAGCAGGTTTGACTGTATTAACAAAGTAAAAAAAAGTATAATGTGATCTGATATACACTGCCATTCAATAAGTGTCCAGAAACAGATGCATGATTAACTGGTTTCCAAATGGCCTCTGCTCTGACACTATTTTGCATATCTTGCTAGAATATTACTAAATTATATTTGTCACAAGGTGGAGGCGGGACACTAACCTGTGCCATTACATAAGTGTACCAGTAAGGCATTTATAAACATGTGAATCTTCTATAAAAATGGCTCTTGGTATTCATGATGTGCAGTAAGTAATCCCATAAACTTAAAAATTAGTTCACAGCACAGCAGGAACCATCCATTGTAAATCATGAGATACATCTGAACAGTTTCCTGAGTCAAGATCACATAACATTGCAGAACAATTCATCACACCGACTAGTCTTACAACAGTTACACAAGATGCATGGTTAGTTTTATCCACTGCTGGGAAGCATTACTGAAATGATTAAGTGATGGAAGAACAAACAACATGAAACATTTTATAGGATCCTAAACACACAAACACACACGCATGTACAGATCTTTTTGCAAACCTTGTATTGATGCTAACGAAGTGTATATTTACAATTTTAAACTCCAGAAGGGCACGGAGATCACAACAATCATGGTGATTGGGGATAAAGCAAATATTTCTGTATCAAAAGTTTTCTTTTAAGTCTAAGTTTAAGTTTCCGATGCACTATGCTGACCAGGCCAGTTGAACAGTAATTTACACAGTCAATATTCTCACTAATGTCATAACTGAGAGGATAACTGGTCCACAAAACATAAGGTACACACACATTACATATATTGTATGTGTGTATATATTTTTTTCTCTCATACAATAAAACCTTTTACCTAAGGATGGGGTAAACATCAAACATCAACAGAAAGTCATGGGGCAAACATCTCTCAAACAACGAGTTGAAGGAGAGGTGGTAGAGGTCCCAATAAATAGTAAACAACTTCATAAGGGCTAAATGTGCTAAACATTAATTAATAAATACAGCAGCCACTGTAGTAAGCACTTTAAAAATATACAGTTTTTATTATTTTTCAAAGCAAATCTCACCAAATAATGGAAAATAAATTATGAATGTACTGGTAGGTTATTGTTTCAATTGTTCTACAATTTTATTTATAAATATTCATACATAGCAAAAAAAAAAAAAAAAAGAAAAAAGAAACAGCCAATAATTCTGAGTTAAAATTGAATAAGGGTTCAACTAATGCAGCATTTATCAAACTGGGGGTCACATGGTTATTGTAGGGATCAAAAAAACCGTCTTAACCTTAAAATCCTTAGCATGTCATTACAGTGCATATACACTTAATCCCTAACAGTAAAATATGTATTATGAAGCCAGCCCTCCTGTCGTGTTTTACTGGTCAGCTAAATAACGTTTCATTTTTTTTTCATTTGGTATATTGACTGTGTTCCTAGCTCTTTCCGTTTTCGAGATACAGGCACTTGAACACACCTACTGATTTGCTTTGCGTCACAGCACTGGAACACTGAATGAGGGGGTGGTAGAAAGTACGCATACGGGCATGCCTGACATCAATGGAAAGCGCAAAGCCTGCGCTTTTAAATGACATTGAAACCGGAACACTATGTCTTGAAGCAACCAAGTAATAGGCAACAAACGAAACTTAGGAGCTGACTCATGTCACAGGACTCAAGCTTTAGTTTTGGTTTCTTATAGTTTCGCTTAGGAACGTGTGTTCAAGACATACGCTACATCATTGAAAAGCTCTTATTCTGTACTTTCAAACAAGCCAGGAAGCTAGCTATTACGGTGCCTGAGATATTCACACAAGAAGGTCGGGCCTGCTGATACACTATGCCTGGGGTCCATACGGACCCCAAACCTAAAACAATTTGGGAAATTCAACCATGGTGTAACATGATGGATGCCTGACCACTACCTAAAAGGAAACAAAAATCAAGTCACTAGATCCACATAATGACTGATACTAAAGCACTGTGAAGTCTGAATGGACCCCAGGTTACCTTATGAGGGTTAAATCATTAACTATGTGTTGACAGCGTTCTTATTTCTTGCACTTCTCTAGTCAGCCAGCTTCTTAAATCAGTTCCAATCTCACCCATCATTTAAATTCAGCATTAAATTATTTTGTAGTGTTAATATATATTTATTTAATTTTTTTTTTTTTTAAATTTGTCCAGTTAGGGGGGTTCAAGGCACTTCAGAATTCATTAAATTGCAGGAAGGTACACAATTGTGTGTGTGTGTGTGTGTGTGTGTGTTTTTTTCCACTTTTTTCCATTTAATGAAGTTTTGCTTCACATTATGCCATTGCAGATTTATTGTTTTTAATCAACGCAGTTGTTTTTGTGGAACATTTTATTATATATGAAAACACAGTAGACACTGAAGTGTCCCTCCATAATTAAATTGCCCCACCCCCCTTGATGCCCCCATGTGTGCTATACTCGCCACTATCTGAGATGTAGGTCCTATATTTTACTTTACATGCACAAATGTTTCCTTAGGCTGAGGGAGAGCAATTCTGTCTCCTATATTGTGCTTTCCACAAATACATGTTCCTACAGGCTGATGTAGAGCAAAGTATGATGTTGCCAGCGGTGCGTTACTTGTTCAATGTTGTTTATGGGCCTGCAAAGGCTGAGGACCACTGATGTACAGTAATTTTATCTGATATCGCACCGTGGGGTGGGGGTGGGGGTGGGGGTGGGGGTGGGGGTGGGGGGTCATCACAGCCTGAAACATTTCCAAAGGGGGGCCCAGCTAAAAAAAAAACCTGAGCTAATGCATTAATTTGATTTCAGTCAGGACAATCTTGCATTACATAACCACCTTTATTATAATACAAAATCTTAAAGATTTCGAAAAACATTAAACCCAACAATGGGTGGAGAAAAATAAGCAGAGTAAAAATTGTTAGAGCACAGCCTTGTCCCTTAGAGCATCCCGGTGCCTCCTGTTAAAAAACAAACAATAAAATAATAAATCTATTGCTACGTGTTCATCCCGGTGAACAAAAAATATTAGGTATAATCCCCCCCTCAGGTTGAGGCTGGGGGTGAGGTGGTGGTGGTTGGGGAGGTGGTAATTCGAAAGCATGGCAAGACTGAGTTTGCAAAATAGTTTACCTTATAGGTTTTTATCTTTAAAAACTTTTTTTCCGGGAATTTTTCTGAGTTTATTTTACATATTATAATAGGGATACAATCGGTAAAACATTTTTAATTGAAACATCGATAAAAGTTTTGGGGAAAAAATCTCAGTATACACACTTTACATTACTATGATGCGTAGCAGTTCTGGTTTCTGATTTAATGTCCCTGGCGTGTATGATGAAGCACAATCTGTGAAATTCGAAGCCACAATTTTCCCCAAGTTCCCTGGTACTTTGTGAACGTTTGGACAATCGGTGTGCTGACGGAAATAGTATCTACAGAAGGTATGAACATGACATCAGCACGAAACAAGCCAGATTTATTCACTTCGAAATCATAAAAAGAAAAGAAATTTGACAGAACTGGGCGATGCAAGCCATTGGGAAACGTGTCAAAAATCACACTGGACATTTCCATTAATGCACTCCATAAGTTTACCAACTAAAGCATCACCATTTTCTGTTAAAGATTTATGATTAAGATTGTCGGCATTAGGCAATGTTTTAGCTGATGGACAGTACTGTTGCACAAAGTCACCAATACATAACTCTCAGCAATAAAAAAGCACAGTGCTCTGACAAACTCATTAACACGGTCATTCTGCACTTTCTTTTTATTAAAGCCTGTGTAAAAGCTGCATAAATGGATTGCTTGTCTCAGTTTTGTGTCGCTTTTTAGTATGTTCTTTTATTCAGTGTGAACATGTACCTCAATGCAGCAGTATTTGCAGTGCTATGCGTCCTCTTCCTCATCTGACAAACTTCTGCTATTTTTGCTTTTTGTATAATTCAAAACATTAGTTTTCTTTTGAATATTCATAAACTGATTTACGTTTTCTCCCCATTCCTCATCTGCAATTGCCACAATAACCAGACTTTGATTGGCCAACATAATCAGGTAATAATGTGTTTGTGAAGTGACAGAGAACTACGTCTGAACGTTATTTGATCCTCTGACGTCTAAACGTCTGCTGTATCCTAGTAGGGTTACCATATGGCTCTAGATTAACCGGACACTTTGAGACAGACCGGAATTTCAAAACTCCTCCTAAATTGAAAGTAATTCACGTATAAATGAGCCCCACCTTTGCTGAGATTAATCCTACTGTGGTGGAATTGCTTGGGCGCAGCAAACAATTCACACTGATCAGCTGCTTCTGATCAGATCTTAATGAACGAATAGCTAATTTATCGATAGAGCAACGAGATGATGATGAAATTCTATTTGCAGAATAATATGGGCGATTGAATTTTAACAAACAGAAAAAAATAGCGACTGGCTGCAATTCATTCTTGGTATAATACAATTATTTGACGCACATGCGGGTATTTAAGCACCATTATTAATTGTAGCTAAGGATGGTTCATTTACACCTTCATTTATTTCAATTTAGGTGCAAGTTTGAAATCCCGTTCTGTCTCACAGCGTCCGGTTAATCTGGAGCCACATGGTAACCCTATATCCTAGGTTATAGTGTAGGGCTGCTTATTACAATGTTGGAGTCAAAATTAAACAGCATTTTAATACAAATATTGTGTATTTCTTAGAAAATACTACAGAGGAACATTTTGAATAATAGACAAAAATAGCTGTCAATCGATTACAATTTTTGATCGGTTAATTTATGGACATTAGTTGATTAATCAGTAGATTAACCGTGAACATTTTTAATAAAGGTAACGATATTATAGCGGCTGTCCTGCATAGTAATACTAAAAATTCAATAGAATCTAAAAATAAAAATAAGACAATGGGAATTTGATCTTTTTAAAAGCATTTTTTTAATTTTTATTTTATTTTAGTAAATGTAACACATTTTCACAGAACATCAGTTGTATCCATAGATATGTACTTAGCTTCCTTGTACTTATAAATCTAGCAGAACCTGAGGCACCGAAGCGATTAACATGCTGTCGTAGTCAGAAATCAGAGAAAGTAATTCCACATAATTACCTCTGTTTGAAGAATTGGTGCCTTCAGGTATTTCTGGTGTACACCACCATTTTTTTTCTAGGAAAATTCTTGAAAATTGATTTGTAACCAAATCGACTACAATATCTCCATTGTTTTATGACATTTTTTTTTAATTTGTAAAAAACAATTCAAAATATGACTTTGAAGTTATCTGTATAATTCTCCATAACTGTCTCTATAATACAATATCACGCTAAATTTAGCTATCTTTACACTCTATCTACATATTTATGTCCTGCCTCTGCTCACTAATGATTGGACAGCTGTAAAAACCAGGGCAGATTTTTGACTTTCCCATTGGTTAACTCACAATTATGCCCCACCTCTGCTCACTCATGATTGGATACCTGTATAACAACTGTCCTCCAGACAGGTAGCAAATCCCCACTGATATATACAGTTGTAGTCAAAAGTTTACATACCCCAATGGAAATTTATAATTTATAGAAATTTCTCGAAAACAAATAAGTATAGGAAAAATCTTTTGTAGCAAAAGTGGATGAGGAAAAAAAGTTATGAGAAATAGATTTTTTTTGCAAAACTCCAAAAATGCTAATTCAAAAGTATTCATACCCTGTGGAAGGGTGGTGGGCAATTCACTGACACACACGGGAGACAGAAGGTTTATTTGAAAACACTGCACTGGTGCCTAGTTTTATTATTTTAGAAATGTTCTTTTAGCCCGCAGAGGACACGTGCCTGAGTACCGGCAATGGTAAACAGGACCAGGAATACCAATACTGGTCAACAGATAAAAGCTGGCGCACTCACATGTGCTCAAAATAATAATGAAAACAAAAGGCAAAATGAAAAGGGAAAATAAAACACAGTAATAAAACTACAAAATAAAGGTGCTGCTTACGCAGTGCCCCCACTGCCGCTAAGCCGGTCTAGTGCATAACGCTGTTATGCACTATACACTGGGGTGGCCAAGGTTCCCCTATCACTACATACGCCCCCTAGGGTACGTAACAATATCTTTTTATAAATGATTTATTTATTGCTGGCTGTCTTCCTCAGCCGTGCTTGCCTGTTTTGGTCGTTCGCTCCAACCACTGGCGTTCTTACCTTGTCTATGTTTACACCAGCCTTCTCAGCAAGCATCTCTGTGTATTCCCAATCACGGCCACCTGAATGCATAACCAAGCGCAGTACTTATGGGCCGAGCAATCCCCCAAGGCCTGCCTCTCAGCCACTCAGAGAGAGGGAAAGCCAACACACCCTCTTCCACACCTCTCCATGTCACTGCCATGACTGACAGGCGGATCTACGAGGCTACTGCCCCCTTCCTGCAGTACCACGCATGCGCCAGATAGTCAGCACAGATCTCCCCTCCCCCGTTACATACCCTGACAAGGAAAATTAAATGAATAGCTAGTCGAGGCACCTTTAGCAGTAATAACCTCTTTTAAATGATTAGGATATTTGTCAATTAGCTTTTGGCATGATTTTTTTAGTGATTTGTTACCATTTTTCAATGCAGAATTGTTCCAGTTCAACCAAATTCTGAGGACTTCTCTTGTGCACAGCCTTCTTCAACTCATACCAAAGATTCTCAATCGGATTTAGATCGGGATTTTGTCTAAGTCATTCCAGAACCTTGATTTTTAACCATTCTGAAGTAAATTTTGATGTGTGGTTTGGATCATTGTTGTGTTGGAACATCCAGTTGCACTTTAAGCACTCTAAAAGTTTTATAGGAGGGTTTCAGTTGTTTAGCCAATATCTTTTGGTATGCTATGGAATCCATTTTACCATGTATTGGAACTACATTTCCTGTGCCATTAGAGGAAAAACAGCACCATAGAAGGATATTACCACCTCCATGCTTGACAGTAGGTATGGTGTTCTTTACCTTGTACGCCTCACCAGACTTTCTCCAAACGTAAAGACTATCAGTGTGACCAAATAGCTCGAATTTTGTTTCATCACTCCACAAAACCTTTGACCAGAACTCACATCCATCATTCAAATGCAGTTTTGCAAACTGTAAGTGATTGTCCTTGTGACATTTTCCTGAGAGTGGCTTGGTCTGCGACCATTGAGGCCTTCACCATGCCATACTTGACCTATGGCTGAAATGGAACCCCCATCCCACTTGCAGCCAATTCACTTTGAATATCTTTGGCAGTCAGTCTCAGGTTGTTATTAACCTTCTTCACAATTCTTCTACTTGTTCTTGGTGAAAGAACCTTCTTTCTTCCAGACCGAGGGAGCGCTGTGAAAGTACCATGGGTCTTGTACTTCTTGATAATAGAAACATTAGTTGAAATTGGGATACTCAAATGCTTGGAAATCTTCTTGTATCCTTCTCCAGCTTTATGACAATAAATCATTTTCTGCCTAAGGTCTTCAGATAGCTATTTACTTTTTCCTATATTGACTTATTGGTAATGACAGCAGTCATCCTATGCCTAACCCTTTTATACTCTCTAAGAATGTTCACCTACAATCCACCATTTTCTAGACTTTTCTAGAATTAGGTTCTGCATTATTATATTGAAATTTCTAGCACCTTGTAGAAAATACTATCATAGCACCAAAGGGTATGAATACTTTTGAATTAGCAGGTTTGGAGTTTTGTAAAAAAAAATGCTGAAATAAATAATTGTAGACTTTTATCAACCACAAAAGCAAAACTATTTTTCCTATACTTATTTGTTTTCAATACATTTCTAGAAATTATAAATTTCCATTGGGGTATGTAAACTTTTGACTACAACTGTAGTCTATATATAATTTTGCATACAACTAGTGTATGACTTCTGTTCTTCCGTCAAATCTTTAAACTGATTGTGCACAGGCTGATCCTCATATTTTGAAATTGAAACGCTTTTATAATGGTAAAGTCAATCACATGAAGTGCAACAGTTGTTTAAGAAAACCATACCACAAGACCCCACAATGAGGTATCTATTACAAGGAGTACTATACAAATGTTCTTTTAATTAGCTACATTTATCTTTATTCCTTGTTTTGACAGAAATTCTTAAATAAACACACGCTACAAACAGAGAGAATCCAACACAAAGCATGGTATTTTTTATGTTTGACAGAGCCACTTGGAATAAAACAACTGTGACCTTTTTTCCTGGGCATTTTCTTTTTAATGTTTTCTGAAAATGACATCACTGTAATGCAGAGTAACAGCCGCATATGTGACTGAAGCACATTAACAATTACATTTGAATAGGCAATTATACTAAAGTAATAAGACCCGTGGGTCCAATGTTTAAGCAGCTGCGAAATTGCAAAGAATAATTTATGTAACAACTAATTAAGAAACTGATTAAAGTTTACCTATGCTTAGTTCCTAAAGTGTTTGGAATGAACTTTTCACGAACAGATGGTTGTGAAGACTCCTTGCCTAAAGTCTCTCATCCATAGCGATTGCCATGGAAACATATGAATAACATTATCATTGCTATTTTTCATTGAGAAAAAAAGTGTTTTATAATGGTCGTTATGCCTATACAAGCACAAATATGAACATAATTAAATATGAGGGAGTGTTATCAAAAACATTGTATAACAATGCATGCAAACTTAAAATACATTTATGCTTCCTATAAATACAGATTAAAAAAATAATAATAATTATATAGTCACTGCTAAAGGAAGAGTTGGCAACTACTGTACAGAAAGTGTAGTTTTTAAACTTTAGTTTAACTTATGGGACAGTCTGCAATGCATGTTACTTACCCAGTTAACCAGTAAATTAAATGTATATATAATACAGTTGCGTACCATTGTTTGCATTTTTTTAATTCTGCTACCCTTTACATTATCTCAGTCCTTGGTCTAATTAAACAAAACAGAAGGGGGTCTTCCTCCCCTCATCCAAAGGCCAGCCAAAAGCTCTTGTTCAAATGAGTTTCTGAATAAAGTTTACACATAAAGTGTAAATTGAATTCAGCAACATCATTTCTACAAAATTACTGTGAGTGTTGTTTAAAAAAAACCCTACTGTTAATAAATATTTTTGTTTGTTTTTTCTCAAACGTTTACCATACAGAACATGCAACTTTTTACTCATATAAATCTGACAATTTCATAGCAGTAGGATTTGAAAACATCTGTATTTTGACATAAGCAATACTGTTTTAAAATCCAGATGTTTCGGTACAAGTCTACACCCACGATTAAAGGTAACAGTTCATATTTATTTTGGCAAAAGTAGGGCCAAGCAGTTTGAAACGATAACTTATTTAAGAATTTTACTTTGCATAGAACTGATTTCATTAGAGTTCAGTGTAACAAACTGTGAATACATAAAAGACAGCAACTGTGGCAGGCATACAGTATAATGATGGAATTCACATACCAATTCACGGGGAATTTAAATGAGTGTATTTTATTCCAAACCATAGGTTCCATTTCCGATTGCTAGTTGAATATTTTCTGTGGAGGGGGTCTCACTACATCACACATAGCTACTTAAGTTGAGTCCATATGCAGAGGGTAGTTCATAAGGTAGTTTAAGCCTTTAAAAGTGGAAAATGTATTGCTAATGTCTCAAATTGGTCCTCATGTGTAAAATACCTGTTCAATATGCAATGCTTTATAATATATATATATATATATATATATATATATATATATATACACGCGTAGTTTTCGAGAGCCAATCAAATCACGTGAAAGTCACCTAACGGCTTCTACATTCACAGCGCTTTAAAAGTCAAAGTACAGTATCTGCAGAGATGTTTTGCCCTGTTTGGGTCTCATCAGTGTGGCGCAACTTTTACTCTGAAAAGCTCAGGAGAGTAAGTAAAAACAGTAGATTTCGATTTAAGGGGAATGAAAGCAATGCATAGAGAAGAATGTGTAATCGGGAAATATACAAATTCCAGCATTACAAGAGCCAATGAATTCGCTGCGCTTTTCAGAGTAAAGTTGCGCTGCACTGATGAGCCCCAAACAGGGCGAAACATGTCTGCAGATAGTGTACTTTGATTTTTAAAGCGCTGTGAATGTAGAAGCTGTTAGGCGACTTTCACACGATTTGATTGACTTTTGTAATGCTGAAGTATATATATATATATATATATATATATATATATATATATATATATATATATATATATATATATATATAAAACATTTCCCTTACTGTTTTTATAATGCTTGTTGAGTTGTTGTTTGACCATTTGTCTGTGTTTCCTGATTCCAGAAAAAATGTGACTTTCTTATTCTGAGCCCATGGGAATCCCTTCATACTGATATTATCATTTTAATCTTGCCACACTTATATTGCAAATCTGTATACTAGCCACAACCCTTAGAATGTAGTTTTCGTATTCCACTGATCTGGAATCTGTTACTGGTACATGTATAGTAATACAATGTATAGGGCATTTGATTTTTCTTCCATTAAGGTTTATAAGAGGTAAGAAAAAGTAAACACAGTCGTAAGCTTAAAGTCAGCATTATATTGAGGATTTTTCTTCATGCTGATATTTTCTCATCACTTTACTTTCAGAGGACACATTTCCACAGTGTGTTCTTTTCTTATTTATTTATAATGGGTCTTATCACTAACTTCTTTTGTATTAAAGCCTTGATTGTGTAAATATTTCTTAAAGTATCACCAGACACACTTGTGTTTATTTCTTTTGAAGAATAATTGGCCATTAAAGGAGGACCTCAGACACATTCTACCAGTTAAAATAAAGTAAGATGGGGTGAATGGCCTCCTCTCGTTTGTAAACTTTCTTATGTTCTTATGTTCTTAACCTAGGCAATACAGCCACACGTGTAAGTATGGCATAGATAATGTTTGTCACCTGTATCTGGAAGTGTGTTTAATAAATCTGAGTGATAGTTGCAAAACAGTATTTATGGAGTAAGCTGCGAGGTAATTCGTTGTGTGAAAAAGGTTGTTTGCAGCTTGTGCATTTTTGTTTTTAGTTAATTTTTTACTCACAAAAAGTAGAACTTATTTTGCAAGCCTTGCATTTGTGGCTTATCTGAGAGTTACTCTGTGCCTTTTTCTGTAAAGTACTGCTGAAACAACCAGTACATTCCCTAGATAGGTAGATACATTACAGTTGCTTTTCATGTCAAGTGATTGCCAATTTCCAGATTTTTTTTAATGTTATAGATCTGTTGGTTGGAAATTTCCTGTTGGAGAGGAAGTTTGACATCATTCAATAAAGGCACAGAGTTAAAAACTGACTGCCTGAAGCAAGAACATGATGAAGTCAGGAGACAGAGTGCAGACACCATCCTATTTTGTACAGTTGTTCCTCTGGACACTTTCCCTAAAGACCAAACAGAGTCAGAGTCTTGTTTGCTTCAAAAGTTCACAAGCATTTTGTTCCAGTATTTACCTGGATCTAAATAATTGAACAATGTCATTTAAATAAATAAATAAATAAATAAATAAATAAATAAAAACATCTCTAATGAAAATGAAAAGGCTGGTAAAGTTATTAGTTGCCTTCAAGTGCTCATGTCTATAAATCTAAATACACTTTGTCTGACTTGTGGGCTCTAGTAAAGTTTCTGATAAAGAATCTAAGAGTCATTTGAATAAATAATCTTTTATGAAGTTTACACAAGGATTTATTTATTTAACTATTGTGAAACCTTAGCAATGATTTTGCCTAACAGATTTATTTGGTTAAATAAATCAATAAAACAAAAAACAATTTAAAAACCTGGTTATAACTTCCTAGAATAACTATGATATTAATGTACAATCAATAATAACTATGATATTTATGTATAATCAATAATCATGTAAGTGCCCCAAGTTATCTGCCCCCAGCATGAATATAAAACACGGATGAATCAAAACAGATGGCACATTTTTAATTTCTGTTAAACCATTTGGAGTTTACTGAGACTGATGACTTCACATTGAAACCTGGGCTTCGCATTGATCTGTAATGTCCTTATGAAACATATTTAGGTAGACAATGTACAGAATGAATGGGCCAATGAAAAAGGTCTGGAAAATTACAAAGTAACTTAGGATAAGATGAATATCCACAATATAAAAAAAGAAAAAAACTTGATGAATGAAGTAGTAAACCTAGAAGCACAGTTGACTAATTTTGATTTATCTGAAAAGTATACAGCTGATTAAAGATGCCTTAGAACTTATAAGATCAAGCCTCAGGTAAGAGAACATTTAGGCTTCTGGTGCTCATTGTGTAGTCAGAAAGAGAGAACATATGAGAGACGTTTTCCTTATTATTTCAAACTGTTTTCTGTGAGTTAAAACTAGAGAAGCCCAAGCCTTCACGACTCATATCTTTGATTATGTTTCTTTTTAGAAAAACTAAAAAGTCTTGATTCACATTCTTAAATCCATGTGTAGTCTATTCTCTACCATTAAGAGATAAAAATATGCAGATTTTACACATAGTTGACATTTACCTTGCATACAGTGGCTCTCAAAAGTATTCACCCCCCTTGGACGTTTCCACATTTTATTGTGTTACAACATGGAATCAAAATGGATTAATTAGGAGTTTTTGCCACTGATCAACATAAAAAAAGTCCATAATGTCAAAGTGAAAAATAAAATCTACAAATTGTTCTAAATTAATTACAAATACAAAACAGAAACTAATTGATTGCATAAGTATTCACCCCCTTGAGTCAATATTTGGTAGAGGCACCTTTGGCAGCAATTACAGCCATTAGTCTATTTGGATAAGTCTCTACCAGCTTTGCACATCTGGACACGGCAATTTTTGCCCATTCTTCTTTGCAAAATTGCTCAAGCTCTGTCAAGTTGGATGGGGACCTTTGGTGAACAGCAATTTTTAACTCTTTCCACATATTCTCAATTGGATTGAGGTCCGGGCTTTGACTGGGCCACTCCAGGACATTGACCTTTTTGTTTTTAAGCCACTCCAGTGTGGCTTTGGCTGTATGTTTGGGGTCATTGTCCTGCTGGAAGATGAATCTTCTCCCAAGTACCAGGTCTCTTGCAGACTTCAGCAGGTTTTCCTCCAGGATTTCTCTGTACTTTGTTGCATTTATTTTGCCCTCTATCTTCACAAGCTTTCCAGGCCCTGACACATAACATGATGCTGCCACCATCATGCTTCACGGTAGGGATGGTATTCTCAGGATGATGTGCGGTGTTAGGCTTGCGCCAAACATAGCGCTTAGCGTTGAGGCCAAAAAGCTCTATTTTGGTCTCATCAGACCATAGAATCTTCTTCCACTTGGTCTCAGAGTCTCCCACATGCCTTCTGGCAAACTCTAGCCGAGATTTGATGTGAGTTTTTTTCAACAATGGCTTTCTTTTTGCCACTCTCCCATAAAGGCCAGTTTTGTGAAGCACCCAGGCCATTGTTGCCATATGCACAGTGTCTCCTAGCTCAGTCGTGGAAGACTGTAACTCCTTTAGAGTTGCCATAGGCCTCTTGGTGGCCTCCCTGACTAGTGCCCTTCTCGCCCGGATACTCCGTTTTTGAGGACGGCCTGTTCTAGACAGATTCACAGTTGTGCCATATTCTCTCCATTTCTTAATAATGGACTTTACTGTGCTCCGGGGGATATTCAATGCCTTGGAAATGTTCTTATATCCTACCCCTGATTGGTGCTTTTGAAGAACCTTATTCCGGATTTGCTTTGAATGTTCCTTCGTCTTCATGATGTAGTTTTTGTTAGGAAATGTACTAACCAACTGTGGGACCTCCCAGAGACAGGTGTATTTAACCTGAAATCATGTGAAACACCTTAATTGCACACAGGTGGACTCCATTCAACTAATTATGTGACTTCTAAAGACAATTGGTTGCACCAGAGCTTATTTAGGTTTGTCATAGTAAAGGGGGTGAATACTTATGTAATCAATTATTTTCTGTTTTGTATTTGTAATTAATTTATAACAATTTGTAGATTTTATTTTTCACTTTGACATTATGAACTTTTTTGTGTTGATCAGTGGCAAAAACTCCTAATTAAATCCATTTTGGTTCCATGTTGTAACACAATAAAATGTGGAAAAGTCCAAGGGGTGAATACTTTTGAGAGCCACTGTAGGTGTGAATGGGCTAGCTGTTATTTTATTTTTGGTGTTTTTGTTTTTACCTCCAAAACTTTAAACACAAAAACGTAAACTAAAAGTTAATGCTAGGCTGACGAACAGCTGAATGGAACTGACCATTGCATGGGCTAATTTTTGCATATTTATTTACCTAAGAGCAGAAGTGAGTGAAAATCAAGAGAAATTTTGGATTTGCTATTCACATGTGTTCAGATTTTACAAACATTTACATTTTCCTTCACTCGTGATGCTGTGGTGTTATTTTCAGGATTGCTTGTTGCAACTCAACCAAGCCACAAATGGCAATGAAACATTCAAGAAATGTATGGTAATTAAATGGACATAAAAATCACTGCCATTGACGATGTGTGCAGTGCTCGACACAAAAGCATGGCAGAGTCATGTTTGTAGTTTTGTAAAATGTGGTCAGGAAAATTTCCATTGAGTAAGGGTGATTTTGAATTCATAAAGGTAAAATCAAATTTACACCTAATTCGTAATGTTTTGTTTTGTCTTACTCAATTAAGCAACCTTGCTTTGATAGATTTATATACGCTCACAATCACACACAAATATTATCAGATAACATCCCAGAGCTGATGCTCAACACACAGCCATGCTTTAAAAAGCTGGCTCAAAATGTAACAAAGCTGTTTGACCCTTCATGAATCAGGCCATTAAAATATTAAAAGCTAATTTATTGCTTAAGTGTGAGAAAAAAAAAAAAAAAAAACTCAAGATTGGGATTTTGTGTCAATACTCAAATGGATATATATATATATATATATATATATATATATATATATATATATATATATATATATTGTAAGATAGCGGGTTGTGAGAGACAGCAGGGAGGGGGTTAAAACCTCCCTGCGAGAGAAATGCACCGTTTTGATTGTATTGCTTTATTGTTTAATTTAATAGTTTAATTGTTTTATTATTAATGATCATCCGCACCTGGGCGTTATTGGGGAATTAGACCCAGGTGCGGAGTTTAAAAGGAGAGCAGGCAGTCTGCTCGAGGCTGCTGGGTAGAAGGAGGCAGAAGAGGTGCGCTGTCTCTGAGTAGCCAAAGAAAGAGAAAAAGTAAGTGCGGTGTAAAACCGGGGGTTTTGAAAGGATGGGAAAACAGCTTAGCTGTCCCGTGTTAGACAGGGTGTTCCTGTGTGTTAGTTAGTGCTCCAAGAGGAGCTAGATGTTTATTTTGTGTGTTTTGTTTATTTTGTGTTTATTAAAAATTAGCGCAAACGCGCTTGAAAAATCCATTTCAGTGTCCTGGGTTGTATTTTTAAAGGGGCAACGAACCCGAGTGGGTGAGTCCTTTTACAATATATATACTTCAAAAGTATTACATCATTGTTGCTACATGAATGATTGGTAGGTGCACATCCTGCAAAGGGTTTTTCATTTTCTCCTCGCTTTGAATTTGCTCTGTGTGTCTCAACTTGCAGCTGGCCTCTGCAGACTCATTACATGACTGCTGAATGAATGAGTGAATGTGTCATAGCAAGAGAATAAAAAAAAGGCTAATGCAACATTAGTGAAGTTAGTTTCTGCCTCACATAAAAATCTGCACATTCACATATTGAAGCCGTTTTCTGTTTCTGATCATGGCCTTATTATGCAAAGTTGCCTTAAGGGCTGTCATGGAACCTCGGAAGGTTATTGTTGTTGTAGTGTGATGGGAAAATATATATACCAAACCCAGCCTCTTATTATCAAAGCACCAGCCAGAGACACACTTGCAGATTGACTGAAGCCTGCCCTGTCACCACCCAGGGTCTGAAGTGATATGATGACATTAAGTAAGAGAAGAACTCACTTTAGAGATGAATAGCCCTCCTTGTGTAATGTTATCCAAGGGTTGTCTGCCTGCACTATTGTTCTCATAACTGTCATAAGTTCAGAGTGCAGCAAGGGAAACATACTAAAGTATATGTTCTCTGTGTAGTTGTTCTCTCTGATATGATTTTAAAGATGGAACTTTTTTAGCATGCATCAGTAAATAAGGCCCTGTCCACTTTTGCCTTTAAAAGTGCTAGTCTACACTACACAGTGTTTAATACTGTACTCGAGAACCGGACTGGAGACCACCTCAATGATGAGACAATGTGGCAATTTCCATGGAAAAAGAAAAAATAAGTCTCCCTTTTTCGAACTCTATTTTGGTAGTACATTTGGGTTGTATGTGTTTCCATGTAGTTCTATTTTAGCCTGAGAAATTCTTGTTTGAATTGCAAATAACCTAATTAATATTACAATACGGGAGGGTATATTTAAGTTTTTGTTGGAGTTCCAATTTGGCCTTGTGGGACTTACTGATATCGTACAGCTTTCTCAAACCGGGTTTCCATGAAGTTTTTAGGTTGTCTTAAAACACAGCCTGCCTCATTTGGCCAAAAAACAATAATAAAATAATAATTATAATATTTAAAAAAACAACATTCTATAAGAGCTGTGTACTATCCTTGTATTATTTGCCAAATATTTTTTGACTGCATATATAACACAGCTATACTAATTTAAATAACAAAAAGTAAGTGTAAAGGGCTTCATTATTTATTTATGAATTTATTGCATTTATTTATGTATTTATTTTTTATTTGTAGTAGCTTATAACCTGGCTTACAAAACAACTTAACTATAAAGCAGTTTTTATGAGTAAAATGGTAATAATCTGAAATGTTGAATAAATGGTGTCACTTAAAAAAAAAAAAAAAAAAACACTAAGCCCCTCATACTTTATGCTTTTTTTCCCTATTTGGTTAAAGCAGCTTGCCAATAGGATTGCTTGGTATGGCCTTCAGTTATTCAGTTATAGGGCCTTGTATTTTACATGACTTGTGTTTTAACCTGTAATTTAGACCTACAGCTACAAGACGTTGATATAGCCTCCACAGTGATGAGAAATCATTAAACAATCATCTCATTACATTACTTCAGCCATTTGAATTGGTCATCCCATTACTACAAAGTACATATTAACAGATTACATTTTCTTGATGTCTGGATCTCACCAGGCACAAACATATAGGCCTACTTCGTCAACAGAAGAGAAGATATTGTTTTTTTTAATAGATTTCCTGTTTCTGGCACCGATCCCTGAACAGTATAGCTATTATAACCATTTATTGGAATCAGGACATCTGATAGATTCTATAACATATGTAAGCTGTGTTTATTTATTTATTCTTTGTTTTTGTTTTTAGTGGGTTTGTTTTGTTCTTTGAATATAATGTAAAAAAAAAAAGTTGTTCATAAGAAGCCCATATGTGTTACATATGTTTGCATGAAAGACAAAAACATCCATTCTCAGTTCTTGTGCATTATATTTTGCTATTAAACTTAAGCATCGGCAGATGTTTAACCCGGTCTTCTTTCATGGTTTGAAGTTGCTCTGTGAAAATGTGTCCATATGAAGAAACACTTCTTTCAGCACCACAGAATTGGTAACAACTGACAAATATATTTTAACCTTTCTTGCTAAATTGGGAAATAGTTCTTCTGCATTTCTCCAAAACTCGTCAATTTTTCAAAAAATAATATTACGGCTTTCAAAATAAGTTATACCTCTCAGTGTGCAGCACACCAGGTGGATATTGCTGCGTACGATCTCTCAAAGAAATGTTTTTTGAGTTTGTTGATGCATCTATTTGTTCTAAAACAGCAAGTCTTGAGGTAAGCTTTTTCTTTAAACGCATCCATTTCTAGAATGGCAATAATTGTCCCTCTTAATTGGCTACACGGACATCTTGGGGTTTAGGACTAAATTGCAGGTTAGTCATGTAGTTCTAATTCTCCAGTGAATTTCACAGGGCCCTAGTTATATTAAAACGCTGCACAAGGTTATGTCATAAATGTGGTTTTTGGTCAATTGTATGGCTTTTTAGCGTGAAAAGGCGATTTACCCTGCCTTTGAATTGGTACAATGTTTTAGACGTGCACTTCCTATAACATGTGTAATGTACATGGTATGTACATGCTATGTCACATCAATAATACCTGTGGAGAAAGAGTGACGACTTTCTAAGCTGCGTGGAAACACGGCCATTCATAGATATATGACCCCCAATACAAACTTAAAAAACAAACAAAGAAATGGATTCCAATCCTCAATTTTAAATGGAATTTGAGGGCTAAACACATTTGTGTATATTAATGATCAGGGGTGTTAATAGCTCTTTAGCATAAACAAACTAATCTTTGAAAGTTGTGAATGTTACCGGTGAGGATTAAGTGGTGCTTATCATGTTGCTGTGGTATGAGTGTAAGCTTTTTCTTAAAGTAAAAACTTCCACAGTTAACCACATTATAGTCATGACTAAAATAACTATAATGTGGCCTTGCTTTCAAGGCATTCACTTTTAAATTTAATATCACTTAACATGCTTATAATAAGCATTTTTCCTCACCACAATGTTTTCCTAACACCTGATTAATAGCAAGCAAACACAGTATCAACCGCAGGCACAAGTTAAGTAAACAAAATGGACTTGACAGCCGTCTCCTCCAAAGACATTTTACAGTAAAAAGGGTAGTGCAGTGCTGGCCAAAAGAGCATTAACAACAGCAGAACGAACATTTTGGATTTTAAAATTGTCCATACAACAGATACAAATTATTCTCTGAATACACAGTAAAACTTGGAACTTTAGTATTTAACAGCGGTATTAAGTAGGTGTTATAATAATTACATAACTTCAAAATATAGTTTTATTTGGTAACTGACTCTTCGTGTGACATTTTTATTGAGCTTGTGGATTACACTTGTAAGTAAGGTAGGGGAAAAACATAAAACATATTTTAAACAAGAATATAACAATGCTAAGTACCAATCATAAATTACCTCTTCTGAATGGGAGGAGAACAAAGAGAAATGCCAGGCCATAGTAAGCAAGGCCATGAACACGAAGCTTATACTCCCTGATGGTTTCTTTATAGACTAGCTGGGAGGCTAATGTCAAAAGGAATTTGTTTGTTGTGGTTACTTTCTGTGGTTGAATGAACCCAATAAGAAAGCTTTGTTTTGCAAGCAATCTACATTTTTATAGGCTTTTTCCTCTAACCTTTGTTGTTTGCTTTCTCAAACATATTAAGGTACCTTTAGCATGTCAACAGCTAGCATGCATTTGGAGACATATGTTTTCTTTCAATGGATAATTTGTTGTTGTTGTTGTTGTTGGTGTTATTGTTGTTGTTGACAAAAATAGGTATTAAGAGAATCACAAATATCGTCTTTAAAATACAGGTACGTTAAATATGTAGCTAACTTGTGCTTACACTTTTGTTACATTATGTAACAAATCTAAAAGCTCCAGAAAAAAACTTCAATACAGTCCACAGAATGTCTGCTGAGTATGTGTGCTGTACTGTACAATAATCAGTAAATCATAGTGCAACTATGTGTAGTTAATATACATGTATTTTAAAGGGTATCCTTTCTTTTTGCATCTTTAACCAGCACCAGGTTTTTATGGTTTACATAAAAAGAGAAACACTTGCTGATGTCTGAAAACCAGTAATAAACTCACTCAGACTCCCAAGTACACCTACATGGTTTCTTGTAATATTTACATTCAAAAACATTAGGATTTTTTTTTTTTTTTACTTTTGTAAAAATTACAACCTTTGTAGGAGTTATGCTTATTAACCTGCTTTGTAAGGTGTACATATTTTCTTAATATTAGATACCAGTGGTGTATAGGGAAACAATAATAAACTCCAAATACTATTTTTATTAATTAAATATCATAATTTAAAGATTAGAAAACTGTTTCTTAAAAGTAAAAAAATTGCAAAATTAGACCAAAAAAAGACAGTGACTTCAATTAGGCTTGTATGGGTACTGTTGAAAATATCCCCCCCCCCCCCCCCCAGCCCAAAAAAAAAACATGGCTCTATCATTATTATTTTTAAATACAGAGGGTTATGTCATGGACCAAGCTTTTACTAAATGCTACTTAATTATAATGTGTGCATATATACAGGTTTATAAAACCATAAACACTTGAGTCAGACACAGACACAGACACAAATGTCAGAGAATACTTTTCTGATAGCAGCAGTATTTTTCAAGCAGATCCTCGCCTTTTATCTCTGCTGCTCTCTGTAATGAGGAAAGCTTCTGTTGATACATTTTTCAACACCCTACTTTATTAAAACAAGTTATTTCTGCTGTTTACCATGTGGTTAGCCTGTGATGAAAAGCAGATCTTTACAAATACATTTTTGTTCAAATTCCTCAGCTCTCTGTTTACAAAAGAAAGTGAAGTACCTTTCAGTGGTATTTGTCACAGAGCACTAGCGGCCAACAAAGCACACTGTCAACTGCTTAAGGTTTCACTTCCTAATTAACTTTTCCAGGAGCATAATAACTGTCTAAAAACACAAAAGTTCTCACATTTAAAACCTTCACCATATTTTTTTTTATTCATTTTTTTTAAACATCCACTTATATTATATCTGTAACCTAAGAAAACTGGACAATGTCTTAATGCTTTGCTTCAAAAAACACAATAATGCAAATTAAATGTAAATGTAAAAAGGGACTAAATCCCTATCTCACACAGTTGTAATTATTTATATTTGACTTTTTGAGCAACTAGCATATTTCTCAGTTAAAAAGGGATTTGTGTAATGACAAACCAGCTTCACATTTTACCATTATTTTTTTTATGGGTATTTATTGTTAACAAACTTCTTAGACTAAAATGGACAATTACTGTAACATTTCTATTGGTAGTAAAAAGTATATATTGACATATGCAGGTACATCTATATACATTTATAACTATTTAAGAGGAGGTAAAAAGTTCATAGCTGGATGTTTTTCTGCTGTATCCTACAAAAGCGGGAACAAAATGGAGACAAAGCATTAGAGTCAAGTGTTGAGTGATTTCCATTGACTCTTACTGCCACCCAGGTCACACAGAACACCCAGACAGGAATTCCACCCAGGCTTATCACAATCAGATCTGCTCAGCACTAGGAAGGAGAATGTTCATCTCTGACTTTGCCAGTAGCCAGGATTAGCACACAGCAAATTGCTGGGGAAAAGCAGTTCATTAGTGTTTACAAACAATCACTGGAGATATCAATCAAACAAGGAAAAGCTGGGCCAAAGTGTAATTGCCACAAAGATAACTTAGATTAGCAAAGCATAAAATTCCTTCCTTTCCTTCTTTTTTCAAAGAATTTGAGAAGAGTTGCCAACACAATACTGTGTCTAATGTTTGATTAATTGTGTATAAGAAGAAGCAATGACACTAATAACTACTAATACAGTTACAGGCTCTCTAGGTACTTGCCAGGTCAGCTCTGTTTTGACTACAAAGATTTAAAAAAGTTACATTATCAATGATGTTGCCACATTGTTAATTGCATGTTGTATTATTACCTAGTAACAGTCTTTGTACGAGTGCGGACTTGTAACTGTGGTGAGGGGAGGGGCTATTGTTTTTTTTTTTTACAGTAATTGGCAAAAATTGGCAAATACACAGGTAGTGGACCTGCTAAAAGCAGTCCAAACGTTTTGGGTAACTGATGACCAGCAGCCTTTTAAAGAGAGAAAAAATCCCAAACATTAACTTTAGAATTCAATAAAATGTAAACAGACAAACTTATTTTATTAATTTGACAGTACCTTAAATCGAAGGCTACCAACTGTCTTTTCAGTTTTTTTTTTTTTTCACTGTATCCTATCTTACCTTTGTGACTTATTGATAAGTCTGTGACAAGAGGCTTTGAATATGAGTTCAGGAGTAGCTCTTTGGTTTGAGTTCCCTGCCGTAGATCTGTGTAACACAGGCGTAATAAGCCAAAGTGTGTTTATAGAAGAAATACCCAGCGCTATCCGGTGATCTGCCACTTTGAGTCAAGTTCCATTTTGTTTTGATGGTAATATACATTGCTATTGAATAGACGCTGCTGGCGCTTATTTGTACAGAGACTGGCTCATTTCGTCTATATTACCATGTCTATGACAAGCAACTAGAACTTCTACTCAGCTCATAGTCAAGTCATTGTCATAGTCATTATAACACAGCCTTATCAACACATATCCAGTATCATAGTTTAACTTCATAGTGTTGCACTTGCAGTCTTACTCAATTATAAACAAGTTCACGTTACCTGAAATTGCTTTTGTGGTATGTTTTGCCATTCTCTTGTTTTCCCCTTTCAGAAAGATCCACTTAAGAACATAAGAACATAAGAAAGTTTACAAACGAGAGGCCATTTGGCCCATCTTACTTGTTTGGTTGTTATTAGCTTATTTATCCCAGAATCTCATCAAGCAGCTTCTTGAAGGATCCCAGGGTGTCAGCTTCAACAACATTACTTGGGAGTTGGTTCCAGACCCTCACAATTCTCTGTGTAAAAAAAATCCTTCTATTTTCTGTTCTGAATGCCCCTTTATCTAATCTCCATTTGTGACCCCGGGTCCTTGTTTCTTTTTTCAGGTCAAAGAAGTCCTCTGGGCCGACATTGTCAAAAATTTAATAAATCCTTGTAAAGTTTTAAAATTACTTCCCTTGATTTAAATTCAACACTTTTCACAATATATCCAAGCATCTTGTTGGCCTTTTTTTTATAGCTTCCCCACATTGTCTAGATGAAGACATTAGTGACATGAGTCAACATAAACTCCTAGGTCTTTTTCATAGATTCCGTCTTCAATTTCAGTATCTTCCATATGATATTTATAATGCACATTTGTATTGCCTGCGTGCAGTACCTTACACTTTTCTCTATTAAATGTCATTTGCCATGTGTCTGCCCAGTTCTGAATGCTGTCTAGATCATTTTGAATGTCGTTTGCTGCTGCAACAGTGTTTGCCACTCCTCCTATTTTTGTGTCATCTGCAAATTTAACAAGTTTGCTTACTATACCAGAATCTACATCATTAATGTAGATTAGAAATAGCAGAGGACCTAATACTGATCCCTGTGGTACACCACTGTTTACTTTGCTCCATTTTGAGGTTTCTCCTCTAATCAGTACTTTCTGTTTTCTACATGTTAACCACTCCCTAATCCATGTGCATGCATTTCCTTGAATCCCTACCGCATTCAGTTTGAGGATTAATCTTTTATGCAGTACTTTGTCAAAAGCTTTCTGGAAATGTAAATAAACCATGTTATATGCTTTGCAATTATCCATTGTCTTCCTGCTTTGTTACCTGAGTGGTAACCTTCAAGTATTTTCGATTTAGGCCCCTGTAATAAAATTCCAGCTGTCAAAGTACTACATAAAAATAACACTGGCTTGTTCTTCAAAGACTGCAGATTCACCTTCTCACCGCAACAGAAGTAACCTGTCAATCAAATACTGCCACCTTCTCAGTGGAGGAGAATGACACTCGGGATAGCTTTTTTCTAAAACGACCAGTAACGATATATGTTCTTAAAATCATGTTTGTAACAAACATTATCTACATTATTTATTAAGAGATGCATTTCCAAGATCCATGAATAAAAGAAAAATATAGGCAAAATAAAATATAAAATATACTGTCTAGTGTACACATACTAGTGAAAGTGAAAAGTTATTATGTTGTAGCCCTAATAATAATAATAAAAATATTTATAAAATACTTTCTTTTTTTTAAAGTGAAATGTTTTTCTCTTTTATTTCTTGCTGCCATGATAAAAATATGGGGCGTTTTTAAGAACCAATTGATATTTTAGTAATTAAAATGTGTGTTTGTAAGTCTTTTTTCTTTTATTAAAGTAATGATACTATAACATAAAAAAATTAATGAATACAATAAAAAATGGCCTATCCAAGATGCCAGAATGACAGTTCATATTGACCAGTCTTCTGGTTAGGCGCAGGCCACAAGATGACAACCGAACACTGGTTCTGGTCTCGGCCCATAACCATCATTTCAGTAGGCATTTTACGTTAATTTTCAATAATAATAATAATAATAATAATAATAATAATTATAATACTTTTTAATGGTTTATAAAAATTCAATAATAAAACTGACAGGGCACTGAGTTCATTCATCCCAGATGCTGCATGTGACACCAGGCAGACATCCTAGATACTTGAGATGCTACTGTCTGTAAATGTTAGTTTGGGGAAACTCTCCAGTTAGGGAAATAGGTGCATCAGCTGACTTTTATCCCCCTGCAACTCCAGATGTAGCGATGCAGATGGCAAACGTCGCTTGGGCTCTCCCTGCCTGTTGCTGTGCTCCCCCTGGCGGTTCAGAGGTCTCTACGTCGGGACCCATCCACAGACCTCTGCCTGCTGCACCACCCACCAGCTCTCCGGTCGGCGCGTCAGTCGCCCCTGTAACCACGGTGGGGTCCCTCATTGCCGGTTCATGGTCCCTTCTTGTGGGTGCCGGAGGAAGGACCGACCCACCCTCAAGCCTGTCCGTGGAAGAGGGCGAAGATTAAAAAAATAGGACTTGAGGACGGGAGGTCCTTTAAGGGTGGAGGGAAGTGGCCTTGGAATGGCCAGGTGTATTTTACACAAGGGGGGGGGGGGTGTAGCAGAGCAGGGAAGGGGTTAAAATCCTCCCAGCCAAACATGTGTATTATTTGTTAATTGTTTTGTTTAATTGTTTTGGGAGTTAGCATAACAATTGTAAATTAGAGCCAGCTGCCCATACTTGTTACTGTGGGGCATATAAGCCTCACAGTTTGTTAATTTGTGACTGCTGAGTAGAAGGGAGCAGAGGGCTGTGTGCGCTGGTTATGAGCAGTCATCGTAGTGAGTACTTGTGTGTTATTTGTTAAACCGTGTGTTTTGTTTTTGTATAGTCAGGGTTGTTCCCGGAACTTTAGTTAGTGCTCTGAAGGAGCTAGGTGTTTGTTTGATTTTTTTTGTATTATTAAAAGTGCACGTCAGCGCTTAAATCTCTATTTCTGTGTGCTGGGTCTCATTTTTAAAGGGCAAACGAACAGTAGAGAGAGCAGATATACTGTATATATATATATATATATATATATATATATATATATATATATATATATATATATATATAGTGTGAAGGAATTCAGTCCTTTTGGAGTACTAAACTCTTCCACAGGAACCTTACACTAACAAATTGGGCAGCTACTCTGCTTACCGATTTAAAACACACTCTGCAGAAAAAAGGATTTACACAGTACCTTTCTTTAACGACACACCGTCAGGCTCTTCACACAACAGCAGCCCAGAGCAGACTGGCTGCTGTCTTTTTATACATTACAGCTGGCTTAAACTTACAATTATTCCCAGCTGGCAGACAATTAACAATTATCACTAATACAATTAACCACATGATAATGTCATTAAGGCTTTTCAGCCTGTGTCCTTCTGGGAGGTGTAGTCCACTTTCTCTGCTCCTTGTCTCACAATATATATATATATATATATATATATATATATATATATATATATATATATATATATATATATATATATATATATATATCGCTGCATTGGTGATCTCAGCTTTAGAAACTGCTATATTAGGGAAACTTAGATTCTGTTTTGTCAGATATTAAAAGAAAAGCAGGTACATAGATAACTGCCAACAATTTAAAATAATAATCATTTTTAGGCTTTCTGATAAAATTCTGCTTTGTTTCAAAATAATTGTTGAAGCTGTGTTTCCCCGTACAGAAGCTGCACAATGTACGATTACTATAACAGAAATGCTCGTCTTTTGCAGCATACAGTCAGAAACCATTTCTAAATGTAAAACACTCCATGGTGGTGTATGTAGTAATACTAAAAGAAATACATTTTGATTTGAAGTATTTTGTTAATGTCTTCAATGTAGAAACTAAGAAAGCATCATGGAAGACACTGAGCTCTAGTTTTTTTAATTTAGTATTATCACATCTACATGCCAGCATACGACAGATGTATAAGTCAGTCTTTAAACTAGGATAGTTAGTGTAGCAATATACTGTACAATATCTGTGTTACAATTCAATTGGACTCACTATAGCTTAACTCCAGTGTAGCAATGCACACTGTCAATGTTTTTCATCAGCACACAATTTTTGGTTGTAGAAGTGTTTTCTGGAGAACAAAACTTCAAGAGGGTCAACTGAGAAAAAAAGCCAACAGCACTTAAAAAACCAACAGAATTTAGCCAGAATGCTCCGCTTACCAGTGTTTTATTAATTGCAGTTGGTCTGTAACAAATCCAAGACCAATTCCTCTTGCAAGAGCCTAAAAATTGGCTTTTATATTTTTTGAACGGAATTTCTAAAGAAAATCAGGTGCATATTTTAAATTCTGACTAGGACGGCAAGGCCACTTCAGGCTACATAGATTCCTAATGTATAGTATTGTAAATGATTTAGGTGATTCAGAGCTTTTGCTCTTTTGACTTCCTGTAAGTTGACAGGAAGTAAGGAAATGATAAAATATTATTATTGATATGAAACTGCTTTCATCAGGCTTTAGAATTTCAATATAAATGACCATTTTTTCTCCAAAGGCATGCCTGTGGTTTCTGTTGCATTCTCCCATTTAAATGTAAACAGCAGACTGTGTGATTAAGTACACAGGTTGAAAATGTAAACATATTGCATTGAATACAACTTTTAAAGGGGCTATGGGGATTCATCAAGTCCCTCTTGCAATCAGGAGATTTAGGGCTTTTTGAAACTATTAACCTTGTAAGACGTAATCAACTAAACCCAATAGTGTTTTGTATAAAATTACTTTTCCCGTACATTAACATTTACTTACAGCAATTCTCTGTAAACATTGGCAGATCTAAATACCACTGCAGTTAAATGGACCTTTCCTGACAATTAACTAACTAAAGAGACTCAAATGCATTATGAGATGTTTAATTTAATAACTAAGAAAATACATGTTCAATACCTGCAAATATTTTATATATTTAAAATATAGGTTCACCATATGTAATGTAAACCATGTGACATATTTTAATTATGTAAAGCAGTGGCTGTATACTGCACTGTATGTAGAGCTGCTACTGTTTAGATGAACAGACGCCATGTATCTTTTAGGAGAAAGACAAATACTGGTGTTAGGTGTAAAGACAGAAAAATGGAGTACATAGGTATAAAAAACAAAATCTTATTATATTAAACAAGTCAGAGTGCTTTGGTATTTGAACCGATACGCATTTATATTTAGGAAGCCATGCTTTCAAATTAAAACCCTGCTAGATTAAAAAAAAAAACCCTCTGTTTCATTTTCACATAGACAATAAAGTTGTAAAAATAAAGTTTTCCTTTTAACAGTAGAATGGAAGTGTTTCAAAACACCACTGCCCCATTCCCATTCAAATATCTAAGCTATCTATAAGTTTCTATAAAATGTGATTTTATATGGAAATTGCCTGTTATACAAATATTTTTTTCTGCCGACCCCTCCCTCCCCCACATCCGCCCCCCGGAGAACAGTGATTAAATTGTTCTCTTTAAAATATTTCTTTATAAAATGTACTTTTCAGAGTAATACCAGACAAGTCCTAGCGTTCATCAAACTCCGTAATTTGGGAACAGAATTATAACATTTGCCCAGTGGGAGGTCAAATAATTTAGCCATAAATCATTTTTATTGTCATATGTGTGTTTAAAAGTACATGCTTTTATAGTGTAGTAAAACACAAACATAATGAAATTAAGGCCATAACTGTAGCAACATTAGAAATTCTTTAAGTTTTTTTTATTACTGAACTTTTTCTTGTATAATTTACTTTCCCATCAAAATAAGTACTGCTGTGATGCTGTCCTCTGACATTGTCATCATCTTTTTTTTATTTATCAAAGTCATTATAGCACTAATGCCCGTAGCGAGCTTGTTTATACACGCTCTCCTCTAAATGATGAAGTGTAGCTTAAATAGTATTAATCAATTAAAAATATTAAATATTAATAATATTAAATAAAAACTCCAAACCCTAAATCATGTGTGAAGTGGCTCAGTCTTAAATAACTCAAAGAACCTTTTTGTTGATTTATTTTTTATTTTTGACTAATTAAGCTCCTCTGCCCTATTCAAAGGACAACCACACAAGCAGATGCTAATTAATGGTGTTGTCCATGAATAGGATAAAGGATATGCCTTAATGGATTCATGCATATGTTACTAGAGAAATTAAGGAAATGGCTATCTTGGACTTTCAAGAGTGAAAAACTGCACTGCTTAGGATCAGATTGCACTGAAAAAAAATCATGTTGATTCAAGCTGACTAAAGTTGCATTGCAGCTATATTACATTTAATTATCCCCTAGAGCTACCCCCTCCTCAACTTTTCCTGTGCCCTGATTTGCTAAGGAGTGGACTCAGATAGTTATGCAGACTAACAGAAGTGACAAAAACCCCAGGAATTGAGGGCAGTTTCAATTGTACTGTCTGATTTTCAGATGAAGATCAACGGTGTCAAATTGCTGCCACAGCCACCAGGCCAGACTGTCTTCTCTGCCTGTTGCCACCAGAGCACCCAAAGGAAAGTTAATTTTCTGAAAGTACTGTACAGGGTTTTTTAACTAATATTGCAAATTGTGCAGTGCATTTGTTTTTGTCGATAATCAGCTACCTGAGTTCCTAAAATACTGGAATACGGGGCTCCCAAGTGGCGCATCCAGTAAAGGCGCTCCGCGTGGAGTGCAGGATGTGCCCTATAGCCTGGAGATCACAGGTTCAAATCCAGGCTATGTCACAGCCGACCGTGACCGGGAGTTCCTAGGGGGCGGCGCACAATTGGCTGAGCGCTGCCCGGGTAGGGAAGGCTTAGGTCGGCAGGGGAATCCATGGCTCACCGCGCATCAGCGACCCCTGTGGCCGACAGGGCACCTGTGGTTCTGCAGTGGAGCCACCAGATCTGTGTTGTCCTCCGGCACTATAGGTCTGGTGGCATCGCTGTGGATCCACAGTGCGAAAAATGATGGCTTGGCAGGAGCACGTTTCGGAGGACGCGTGCTCCAGCAGCCATTTCCCGAGTCGGCGGGGGGGTTGCGAGCGGTGAGCCGAGGATACAGATAATAATTGGACATACTAAATTGGGGAGAAAACCCGAGGTAAAAAAAATTGGTGATGACTAAATTTATAAAATAAAAAAATAAATAAATACTGGAATCCAGATTAGAGGTTTAACCAACACAAAAATCTGTATATTTGAATAGGTTATTGTTCAGACGATCTGTACTGGGATTAACCTAGGACAGAGATGTATCCGCAAACAAAACTAAAACCTTGGCATCTGTTAACATTGCCTGCAATACACCAGTGAATGTACAGGTACCAACACAAACTCCTCCCACTTCTGGACAGATTTTGAATATGGAATCATTATTAGAATACTTGCCTTTTTATATTGTTTTGCGTATCACATAGGTGAAGTTACTGACTTATGTCCATAAAATGGTACTGTCTTTACAAAACCTGGTATTTTCAAAGGGCCAAGGTAACAGCTGTTACAGAAGAAAGGCCCCTTTCTAAAGCAGTTATTTCAGGAGAAAGCAAATTAGACAGGATAAACAGTGAAAAAAATTGCCTATTAATGCTCATGATAGCTACTGCTACCTCCTTAACTCTGATTAAGTGAAAAGCAAAGTCTTTCATGTCAAAAAATGTTGTTTATATTTCAAGGCTTAGTTCCTGCATTAGTGTCCCTTAAATGCTTGGGCCCCGTTTTGCTGCTGAGTATTACTTTACAGACATGTATTATCTATTAACAAGAAACACGGATCAGCATAGCACATGGTGTGATTGTCAACTGAAAGTACATAAAAGAGTGGAAACTATGCAAAAGATGACATAGGCGGTGAATTTGCACTGTCTGCAACTGCTACTGACTGTAACTTGAGTCAATGTTTTACATTAAAAACAAACATTGCCCTCTGTGGGTT
Organism: Acipenser ruthenus; assembly: GCF_902713425.1. NCBI lineage: Eukaryota > Metazoa > Chordata > Actinopteri > Acipenseriformes > Acipenseridae > Acipenser > Acipenser ruthenus. The sequence goes on from NC_081192.1 coordinate 45,863,104, forward strand.
GAAAGCGAGTTAAGTGTTCTGCTGCACTTCTCAATGTTTTTGAATCACAAAAGATGAGAAGTCTGCAAAACTCCCCTATTTAGTATAATCACACAGCTTGATGAAAGCCTTAGACGTTTTACAAATGCTTACCTCTGGAATGCAGAGTACAAGCAGGTAAACAAAGACTAATCCACCGCTTGCCTTGAATTCCAAATGGGGATGGCTTCTCCGAGCCTTAAGGTCTAAATGGCAAATAAGTATATTAAAATTGTTTGTGTGATGGTTATAATCCATTTAACATAACAGTCATTTGGTCAGTACCTGAAGAAAACCCAACTTTTGTTTTTAGTAAAATTTAATTGCCAAATCAAAAAATCAAGATTACATACATCTGGACTCCAAGCAAACTATTTAAAATAATTTACAATGTGTCTTGAAGTGTCTTAAATAGCTTATGCTAGCCACATTTATGGAAACAGACATTACTTTTGGCTGGTTTTATACGCTATTGCACTATTTTTTGAGTTTAAAGACAATTGTTTTATGTATTTATTTATTTATTTATTTATTATTATTTTTTTTTTATAAAAGATTATTTTCAGACTAGTGATTTGTTCGGAGTACTGATTGTAACCTGTATCATAGTGTAATTATGATATTGAAGTTTCTACAGCTGCTAGTTTCTACGGGATGCATTTCATTATTATTGCATGGCTCGGGCTATAGGTTTGGGTTGGTGGTAGTCTACTGTACTGTAAAAAAACAAAAGCATCAGTCAATACTGAATCCTGTAACTTATGTTTGGGCTGAAAAAATCTGTAGTGCACTGGGTGGCCTTGAGCAAAGGGGTGGTGATAAAGATTTGTTTCTCAGATCCCACCGTTTAATGAATATGGCACATTACTGTACAATACGTGCAGTGTAGGATAACAACACATAATTGGATTTGGTCATGTTGCTCTTGCTAGTCATTTTCTACGTTTCATATTTGGTCAGAGTTATTAAATAATTCTGCATTCAAAATCATCGTCTTTGCTTGATCATGAAGTTAGGGTTAGGGTTAGGGTTAGAAGTCATTTATTTTAGATGGATACTGCACATGCAGTGGGTTTGTCAGTATTACTAAGTTATTTTTACAGACAGTTCCAGATAAATACAGTGGCTCTCAAAATTATTCACCCCCTTGGACTTTTCCACATTTTATTGTGTTACAACATGGAATCAAAATGGATTTAATTAGGAGTTTTTGCCACTGATCAACACAAAAAAAGTCCATAATGTCAAAGTGAAAAATAAAATCTACAAATTGTTCTAAATTAATTACAAATATAAAACAGAAAATAACTGATTGCACAAGTATTCACCCCCTTTGCTATGACACACCTAAATAAGCTCTGGTGCAACCAATTGTCTTTAGAAGTCACATAATTAGTTGAATGGAGTCCACCTGTGTGCAATTAAGGTGCTTCACATGATTTCAGGTTAAATACACTTGTCTCTGGGAGGTCCCACAGTTGGTTAGTACATTTCCTAGCAAAAACTACATCGAAGACGAAGGAACATTCAAAGCAAATCCGGAATAAGGTTTTTCAAAAGCACCAATCAGGGGTCGGATATAAATTGAATATCCCCCGGAGCACAGTAAAGTCCATTATTAAGAAATGGAGAGAATATGGCACAACTGTGAATCTGTCTAGAACAGGCTGTCCTCAAAAACTGAGTATCCGGGTGAGAAAGGCACTAGTCAGGGAGGTCACCAAGAGGCCTATGGCAACTCTAAAGGAGTTACAGTCTTCCACGGCTGAGCTGGGAGACACTGTGCATATGGCAACAATAGCCCGAGTGCTTCACAAAACTGGCCTTTATGGGAGAGTGGCAAAAAGAAAGCCATTGTTGAAAAAAAACTCACATCAAATTTCGGCTAGAGTTTGCCAGAAGGCATGTGGGAGACTCTGAGACCAAGTGGAAGAAGATTCTATGGTCTGATGAGACCAAAATAGAGCTTTTTGGCCTCAACGCTAAGCGCTATGTTTGGCGCAAGCCTAACACCGCACATCATCCTGAGAACACCATCCCTACCGTGAAGCATGGTGGTGGCAGCATCATGCTATGGGGATGCTTCTCTGCGTCAGGGCCTGGAAAGCTTGTGAAGATAGAGGGTAAAATGGATGCAGCAAAGTACAGAGAAATCCTGGAGGAAAACCTGCTGAAGTCTGCAAGAGACCTGGGACTTGGGAGAAGATTCATCTTCCAACAGGACAATGACCCCAAACATACAGCCAAAGCCACACTGGAGTGGCTTAAAAACAAAAAGGTCAATGTCCTGGAGTGGCCCAGTCAAAGCCCGGACCTCAATCCAATTGAGAATATGTGGAAAGAGTTGAAAATTGCTGTTCACCAAAGGTCCCCTTCCAACTTAACAGAGCTTGAGCAATTTTGCATAGAAGAATGGGCAAAAATTGCAGTGTCCAGATGTGCAAAGCTGGTAGAGACTTATCCAAATAGACTTATGGCTGTAATTGCTGCCAAAGGTGTCTCTACCAAATATTTACTTAAGGGGGTGAATACTTATGCAATCAATTATTTTCTGTTTTGTATTTGTAATTAATTTAGAACAATTTGTAGATTTTATTTTTCACTTTGACATTATGGACTTTTTTTTGTGTTGATCAGTGGCAAAAACTCCTAATTAAATCCATTTTGATTCCATGTTGTAACACAATAAAATGTGGAAACGTCCAAGGGGGGTGAATAATTTTGAAAGCCACTGTATGCTGTGGTGTTGTAACAGAGTGGTAAGTGAACACAGGTGAGTGCAATGCAGAGCTGATACAAACAGACAGACAACGATTTCCAGGTGCAAGGATGTTTATTGATATTTTAACAATGTGCAGAGCCTTATGGCGAACACCTATGTGAACAGGATGGCTGCAGGGGTGACGTCAGACCAGAAACACAGACTCAACTCCAGGAAGTAGTGGGGCAAAACTGAAACGCTACAGCATTCAGTCTGTTTATTAAATAATAAAACAAAAGATTTAAACAAAACTACACAAAAGAAAAGGCCAGGTTGGCCAAACAAATAAACAATAAACAATAACAAGTATTGTGCTGGCTTATTAACCAGCACGTTTAGCAATTGTTATTTCGCTGTGTTTACTACCTCCTCTCCACACACGTTCTCCACTCTGCACCCTTTCTCGAACAAAGAAAGCTGCAGGCTTTTATATTCTGGCCGAGGGGTTAACTAGCTATTAATTATCTTATTATATTCTATTACAATTGAAGACGGGAGGAGAGACAGCTCTAGTGCTGTATCCCTTTCCTAGAGCTTAGGGAATACATTCTCAGTATTTCAGTGCTCCTGCTAGCATCAATATCCATCCACCTCCCCCTTTCTCCGCCTTTACAGCTGACCCTAGGCTTATATGTTGAGATCACCAATTACCCTAAAATATCTATCAGACAATCGTCTCATAATGTCCAGTGTGCAGGAAGCCAAATACTCTCTCACTATATTGTCGTCTTTTCTATGTAGTCGGCACTCAGATATCTGTTACCCAGATACATGTCAGTCACGTTTTACTAAAATCAATCCCCATTATATATACGTAGCAAATTAATGCACTTACCCATCACACGCGATTTCTGACTCCATCACCAGTTTTCTGATACAAAGTCCATCTCTTCAATGTTACAATGTACTTGCTTATCCGTCACAGCCTTTTTTTATCACACGCCAAATCAGTCTGTCTTTATTGTGCAGTTACACAGCGCTTCCTCCAGTTTCACATGATGAAAATGCAGCAAAAACAAATCGAACGGGACAAGCTACAGTAGTGTAAAAAGTTAATCATTAAACATTTTTAGATGCTGTGATGCATTTTTTTTTAAAAATCTGTGATCTTTAATTGATTTTGTGCATTTCCATTTGCAAATGAACTGTGACATTAGGGCCTTATCAGGCCTTATTTTGAATGCTTAATTTGATACTTTAATTATGGAAACTGGTGGTGTTGTTTTTTAATCTTTTGCTAAATTGCATTGCCTTTTACATTTTACGTAGTTCTGTGGGTAACATTTTGATTTAATTTTGCTGTTGGGTCGTTAATGGGGAATTGTACATACTGCATTGTATTGTATTGTAGTGCTGAGCTGCAGAGTTTCCAGGATATAAAGAGACGGACAACAGTTGAGGTTCAAAGCAGTAGGAAACAGCTGTATTTATTTATTTGTTTAGCTTTTAGTGAACAATGGCTCTCATTCCACTCCTCTCACTCCCAGACTCTCTCTCTCAACTCTCTCTCAGTTCTCCCACTGTCAGGTCCCGCTTCTCTCTTTCAGACCGTCATCTCCACACACACACCCAAGTCCCTCCCCGTTCCTCAATCATTGGTCCAACACTCCCTATCCCTGACTGGTCATGTCAGACCTGCACCTACCCCCTTTAGTGACGCACTCACACACAGGCAGTCTCTCAGCTCTCAGTTAGCAAATACAATTGCATGGCCCAAATAGTACTAGTTCCCATTATATGAATTTAAAATTAGGGCTAGCTATTCAAGTGGCATATGCAACTTGTCTACATATTGACAAGTTGCATATGGTTGATTTGATTAATTATTTGGGTACATTTATTTTTTATGTTGTTATTTGCACATTGTGTATATATGTTCACTGGTTTTGTTGTGTGTCTTTATCATTTGTACTAATTAATGTGTGTTGAGCGCTTGTTTTTTATTAAATTGAGCACAAGGACTTGGGTTGCTGATAATTGCCCACAGCTGCAGGGCGGACAGTTTATTGGTGTGCAGCTGTTTAAAAGACCGCACAGAGGAGAAGAGGGAGTGCAAAACCCGGGGAGGAAGAGAGTTGAGAGAGACCGGGAAAGACGCGAAAGCGGATTAGGAAGTAAGAAATACAAGGAGCAGTGCTGGAATGCAGAGGCGAGAGGGAAAGATAAACACAACTGATTAAGCTTGGATAGCACCATGAGAACGTGGTATCTGAACATTGCCCCAGGGAGCTGATCAAGTCCAGATTAGGAAAGCTAAGTGTATTTTATTGCTATGGACTAAGGCAAAAGTAACAGCGAGAGGACGCCGTATTTAAATACATTGCTTGTCTGAGACATTGTAACAGCGGAGATCTGTGCTGACTGTCAGGCGCATGTGTGCCATTGCAGGAAGGGGGCCGCAGCCTCGTAGATCCGCCTGTCAGTCATGGCAGTGACACAGAGAGGTGGGGAAGATGGTGTGTTGGCTTTCCCTCTCTCTGAGTGGCTGAGAGGCGGGCCTTGCGGGATTGCTGACCCTATAAGATAACACTATGTTGTTCCCTCAGCCTGCCCCTCTAAGATGAAACGAGCCAGCTGGCGGAAGCTCTGCTGCCGGACCGAGCACGGCCGGAGAAGAACGAGCACAACAACAAATTAATTAAAAAGAAAAGGAATTTTTAGTAACAGGGAAAAACTTGGGCAGAACCCTGAACAGTACAAGCAGGTTGAAGGAACTTGTGAGCGTAGGAAGGAGACCCGGGCCGTGTGGATAGCGACAGTTGGGGTAACGCTGCCGAGTGCAGCAACTTTATTTTGTAGTTTTATTACTGTGTTTTATTTTCCCTTTTGTTTTCATTGTTCTTTTGAGCACCTGTGAGTGTGAGACATTGGACTACCTGTATTGGTATTACTGTGGACCTGGCTACCATTGTCGGTATTCAGGCCACAGACAACAGCGCCCTCTGTGGGCTAAAGAGAAAATAAAGCCAAATAAAAGAAAATAATAAAACTGGGCACCAGTGCGGTGTTGCAAATAAACCTCCAGTGTGTGTCCGTGAATTGCCCACCACCGTGAATTGCCCACCACCCTTACACAGACGTGTACTGTGTATTTTATCCTGCTCTATTTTGATCTCGATTATACCCGGTTTTGGTTGTTTGTAATTTAGTATTTTAACAGGGTTTTAGTGACCATTGTGGGAGGCGTTTATTTGTGCAGAGGGGTTTTAATTGTGTGGCGCTTTTTGTTTTATTGCTGTTACTGCTCGGTTTTATCTTATCATTTTACAGGTCAACATACTATGCATACTGTCTGACGGGTCCAGCTGCGAGTGTCTATCTGTCCTACGACCTCTCTGGACCTGGACTGAACTTGGAGAACTGAATTTGATTATTATTTAAATAGTTGTATTTGTGACCTGTTACTGCTTTTATTCATTTAAATTTGGGTAAGATCTGTGTTGGGTGTGACCACTTGCGGGCACCTTCATGGGGGCTATTGACCTCTTTAAATTGGGGGGAGGCTCCGAATGCTTGCTATGCAAGCCAGGTGTGGTCCACAACACAGAGTACAGGGCACAGACGGTATAGGGTCTTTATTGGATTTGTTATGCCTCAGAGTGTGTGCCTGTTTTATTTTGTCTTTTAAAACATTGTCTAGTTGCACAACTAAATTACTGCATCTTTGCGCAATCGGTGCGGCATTAATAAACTTATATTGCATTTTAATTGTGGTGTTGTCCCAGTGCATGTTGTTGGTCCTATTGTTGCTGCTCCCTGTTCAAGTTCCCTTTGCAATTGAGTCCCTGTACTCATTAAAATTAGGTTGGAGTAGCACGACTACAGCAGGGTTGTTAAGCATTTCTAATTGCACTATCCCTGTTCTTTTACTACTCAGCGAAAGATCCCCCTACCTGTTACATAATGAAAACCTTTATGTACATGAGAGTACTGTCTTCCTTGTCACATACATGCATGCACACTAGGAAAAATATATGGCAGGGTGATTATAAATGGGAAAAAAAGGTAGCAGATCAAAAAAAATGCTATAATTACACTGTATTTTTACATGGTGGGAGAATTGCTTGTGTAACTTGTTTCATTGTTGTGGATGGTCAGAACACACATTATGCTATTGTTCAGATCTACAGAAGCGTAAATGCTCTGCCACTTGCAAATGATAAGCTTAACCATGTAAAAGTGTCACACATTGTGCCAGTTGAAAAGCATCCATACTCTCGTAAAGCAGCTGTCATGGTTTAAAGAGAAATGCATTGTCATTGACTTGCCTTCTCAAAAATGTATTTACATTGGAATACCAGCAAACTGTTGAGGAGTAAAAGCAATTGAAGGTGCAATAGTAGGATATACATGCATTCCCATGTTAATAAATTCATATGGATATAACATTGCTAAATTGAGAAACTACAAACTATTTTGCTGCACTGTAAAAATGTACTTTATAATTGCAAATTATATTTCAAGGTTCATATTTTGTGTAAATAATTGTACAAACACGTCCTGGTTATTGCAATAGCAAATATTGTAATATATGTGATGTATGCTTTAATATATTATTATTGGTCTATATACCTCTGTTCTCTTAAATCACTTACTTGCAAGAGGTGGTTTAACCATTTGTTATGTGACAGCAATTACTGTTTGAATATATTCATTATTATATTAGCTAAGTTACATGGTTTACATACTTGCCAACATTTGGATACTTTTCAGCTGGATGCTTGGCCCCTGGGAGGGGGGATTATACGCAAAAAACACTGTATCATATAATAATAGACGTATCCCCTAAACTCAGACACAATGAAGCGTTCTTACCTTTGTATACTGGTAAGGTAGTGTCAGCCGCACGAAGAGCACAGCGTGTGGTTTTTACTAACTCTACTGTGCAGAATAAATTATTTTTTTTCTATGGGTAAATATCGGGGCTTTCTTCCTATGCATCGGGACGCGGGACATTTGTCAGGAAATCGGGTCTGTCCCGACCATATAGGGAACTGAACTACATTGCAAAAACTGATATTATGCACAAGACTATTCGCACAATTATGTGTGCAAACAATGTAGGTTTGTGGCAGGAATGGCTGAGGGTCTGACGTCACGGCAGAAGAAGGGACAACCAAAAACAAAAGGTATTGTGCAGTGGCGCGGGCGCCGTTTTATTTAAAGCAACCAAAAATAAAATAAATATTTAAACAAAAGAACACTTGCTCACAGAGCAAAATAAAAGGGTAAACAAAAACAAATCACGAACACAAAATCCAAAATAAATAAACCATGAACCATACAGGTCAGGCTGGGCAGTCGCTGTCACTGTTCCTGTATGCTATGATTTAGTTTCGTTTTAAGTAACTCCGTCTCCTCTCACACACTCTCTCCTTCTGACACCCACCCAGAGTGCCGAGAGCTGCAGGCTTTTATTAACAGGTGACCATCTCCCGATTAGCAACAAATTAAACCACTTAATTCATTCGGGAGATGGCCACCTTCTGCACGAGTTTTAATTAATTACTCCTGGCAGAGGACGAGCACTGATCTCGCCTCTGCCAGGACACGTTTTAAAAAATAAACAAAACAATAACATACGGCGCTCGCCGTCATGTATACAATAATACAATAAAAGTAATACAAAATAAACACACTGCACAGGGGCGGAGGGGGAGACCCCGATCTAAAAATAAATAAACAATGTACAGGGCTGCTCGCCCTGTTACAAGGTTATATATATAACCTGTAGTACTATCACTATTATCTGCTGTATTATTGAATTGTGGTTTGTCACACTGAACAAAAGTCATTGTATTTCTTGCTCTTATTGTATTACTTGTATTGTAACACTTGAAATGTATTTGCTTATGATTGTAAGTTGCCCTGGATAAGGGCGTCTGCTAAGAAATAAATAATATATATATATATATATATATATATATATATATATATATATATATATATATATATATATATATAATTTATTTATTTATTTCTTAGCAGACACCCTTATCCAGGGCGACTTACAATTGTTACAAGATATCACATTGTGTTTTTACTTATAAAAATATATAGTTTGAGTTTAATATATATTTATCGAAAAAGCAATCTAAATATATTTTTTAATATATATGTGGAATATGTTTTGAAGTATATGGATATATTTCAATTTTGCATTGATCAGTACTTCTTACGAAGTCAGTCAAGTCACTCCAATGAAATCCAGCGACAGTAAGCAAACAACAGTTCGCAGGATATCAGCACCACTGTCATAGACGTGAGGAGGACTTGCATGGACACAGTTAGTGATGAACCTAATGATCCTTGTGAACCCAGTCAGACAAACCAGCATAAGAGACAAAAGAACCTCAACGAGCACAAGCCTGGAGTTAAATGGCCAAGAGCTTGTGAGAAAACTGCATAGGACACAGTAAACACAGATCTCTGCTTTGCATTGGAAAGGTTAAGTGGAACAGTTGAAAAGAAGCTGGATAAATTTGGGGACATCATCTACGCATATGGAAGCGAGAGGTTTGGAGTTGAAAAAAGGAAGGAAAAAGTACAAACTATTCCTGGAAAGTCTAGACCGCAGCAGGAGATTGAATGCTTAGTTAGAGAAAGGAGACAGCTGAGGAAGCAATGAAGAAGAGCAGAACAAAGTCAGAAGGAGGAACTCAATCTCTTACAAAGGGTCATACAAGATAAGCTTGCAACATTGCACAGAGCTAAGCGCCTACAGAAATGCTACAAAAAGAAGGAGCGTGCAAGAACTAACTTTTATAAAGACCCATTCAAATTTGTAAAGAAGTTATTCACCAGTGAGAAGAATGGCACACTAAAAGCTGGAGAGATATTTGGAGGAAACACATACAGATTCAAAAAGGCAGGAGCCTATGTCAATTCCTTCAGACATACCACCTATCAATCCACCAGAATACCAAATGGAGGACTGTGCACCTAAGTGGAAAGAAATAGAGCAAGCTGTGAAAAAAGCAAGGGCTTCATCATCTCCAGGGCCTAATGGAGTTCCGTACAGAGTGTACAAGTGTGCTTCAGGAGTTCTACGAATCCTGTGGAAATTGATGAAAGTGGCATGGGGAAAACAGGTTGTACCAAGAGCATGGCGCCGAGCAGGTGGAGTCTTTATACCTAAAGAAAAAAATTCTACAAGCATCAGTCAGTTTCGCCCTATTTCCCTATTAAACGTAGAAGGCAAGATTTTCTTCAGCATTGTTGCTCAGAGATTGTCAACTTACCTATTAAAGAACTGCTTCATTGACACTTCAATACAAAAAGCAGGCATTCCAGGTTTCCCAGGGTGCTTAGAACACATCAATGTGATCTGGCAACAAATTCAATCAGCTAAAAAGGAGAGGAAGGAGCTCCATGTGACATTCCTGGATTTGGCTAATGTATATGGTTCAGTGCCACATGAACTTCTTTGGGCAGCATTTGATTTTTTCAGTGTACCAATGACAATAACAAATTTAGTGAAAGCCTACTTTGGAGATTTGCAATTTAGATTTTCAACTTCAGAATTCAGCACTACATGGCAATGCCTAGAAGTTGGAATAATGGCAGGATGCACCATTTCTCCACTGGCTTTTACCATGGCAATGGAAGTAATCATTAGGGCACCAAAATGGGTAGTGGGAGGAGAGCGCTTGGCTTCTGGAATGCGACTACCACCAATTCGAGCATACATGGATGACATGACAACCATGACTACAACACTAGCCTGCACTAATCGGTTATTGGGCAAATTAACCAATAACATTGAATGGGCACAAATGCAATTCAAGTCCACTAAATCAAGGAGCATCTCTATAATTAAAGGTAAAGTAGTAATTAAAACGTTCTTCATTAATGGTGAGGCAATACCAGCAGTGTCTGAGAAGCCAGTGAAGAGTCTTGGGAGATGGTACGACGGGGATCTAAAGGACACAGTTCGTGTGGGAGAAGTTAGACAACAATCAGTGGAAGGGTTGAAGAGCATAGACAGCAGCGCTTTACCAGGCAAACTAAAACTCTGGTGCTTTCAGTTTGGTCTACTGCCGAGGTTGCTGTGGCCACTGACTGTGTACGAGGTTTCTTTGACAACAGTTCAGAAGCTGGAAGCTTTAATCAGTTCATACATCAGGAAATGGTTGGGAGTTCCACGCTGCCTCAGCAGAGTGGGACTTTATGGTAAAGGAATACTGCAGCTACCAGTCTCTGCTCTAACCGAGGAGTTTAAGTGCACCAAGGTCAGACTGGAAATTACATTAAGGGACACAAGCACCAAAACACACAGAGAACGCTAACAGATATGAACAAGAATAACACAGGTTACAAACAAACAATATTTACAGAGTACTCCTATCCCCTTCCTCAGTCCATAATCAGGTCCATTCCCACACTGTCTTGCTACTGTAGTACAATCCCTGTGTTGTCTCTTTTGGCAAGTGATATTTTCAGAATCATATTGTTCTGAATTAAAATACTTCTTCTGTGAAAATATTGTACTGTACCAACAAAACCAACTACAGTTCATTTAAACCTTATATCCTGTCAAAATGTGCCTTAATGTTGCAAGTGATGAACACAAAGGACATGAGGGATCCTCTCCTACCCAGAGGTTTAGGTTCTGTGGTGATGGGAGAACATCATATGTTGACCTGATGAGGAAACTGATCCTGCTCTGTTCCATTGACCATAGGTCTTGCCAGCCAATCTTGCGTTGTTCCACACTCTCCCATCTCATCCATTCTCCCTGCTTGGCCTGGGAAATGGCCTTTATACACCTCATCCTCTCTTCCTGCTTTTGCACCTCGTTGACTACCAGCTTCCTCCGTTGAGCTGGGGCTGCCTTGTGCCATGTAGGAGGAGCTGAACTGAGACCAAGACCCCCTCTTCCATGCTGAACTTGCCCCATGATATCACCAATTCAAAGGGCAGCCTTTGCATCCTCCACAGCTTTCTTTGCCGCCCACTTTCTTCCAGTTTTCAACACAGGTGCTGCCTCCCTTACGCATTTGTCGCGTGACTAATGTCACTTCAGATCTCCTGAAGAAAAAAAAAGGTAAAATGCAGAGACCATGAATTAAGTGTTTAGTGTTGTTTTTAATTACCTTTTGAAGTGTGAAAATTCCTCAGAAATATTACAAAATGAGAGGCAAAGAGAATTAAATTAGCTATGAGATATGATCCCAGGTCACCAATTTGAAATTTTTTTTCTTTGCATTTTACCAACATGCACCACAGATCATAAAAAATATTTTAAGCTCTGAATTAATTTTATCAATACTGCATTTGTTACATTTTAATACTACTATTTTATATTTCATTTGGGCTTAATTTGCAGATTAAATTTACTGGCTGAAAATGTCAAATTTGTGGCCAACTAACAATGCGTAAGGGATGTAGGTTGAAAAAAACATCTTTATTTTTCAGGCCCCATGTCCTCTTGCAAGTTATAATATCCGTAGTTAAATTCCACAACAACGTCTTTTTACCAATAGATGTCATAATGCTGTCTCACTGTCCTATCTTATTGATGAGATATGTTTTAGGGAGGAAGAAATCATTAGGCACACCTTTTTAACTAGTAATTGTTTCAGCACAAGCCACTGGATGTAAACGTTTATTATTTTTCCTTTTTTGATTGCTCGTTGAAATAGTGATATCAATGCTCATAATGACTTCTTGAGCATGACTTCTTAATTCCTGTGAATACATACTTTGTACAGAACATGCTATAAAATGAGCATGGAAACTGGAGCCAATTTTCTCGGTTGTCTAATAGCCCCAGAGGAGGTAGATGGAATCGAAGCCAAACTGAAAAGAAAGACGATGCAGATGAGATTCAGCTATAGAATAATATGTGCAATATGAAAACATAAGGTTCAGTCAATCACATTTGGGCAGTATTTGTAATAAGTTAAACGAAAACTATCTTGAGGGAAATAAAATGTAATAAGATTACAATCCCCAAAGGTCAACATGTCAAAAGAATAAATGTCACATTCGTCTTTATTTTTAATGTGTTGCTGAATATCCAGAAATTCCACATGTGAACGAAACAGCTTTAAAGAACATTTTAAAAAGGCACACTTTTTTTTCTTGCAGACTTATTTAATTGTTTTAACTGCAACTGGAAATAATTATGGTTTCCTCTGTGGAATTTAGATATGCAGACAAAATCATTTTTCCCTATTGCTAGCCTTATGATTGACATTGTCTGATGGGAGGTTATTTTACCAATGTTAGTGATTTGTGTATGTCAGTGTTGCCAAACCTGGGCCCAGACTGTCAGTCAGCATCGTACTCCATTACAAAGCAGACTCAATAATCAAATTCAAAAAGAGCAGGTATAGGCTGCTGCCGGATTGCTAGATAAACAGTGCAGGTTATTTTTTACTATTGTAATTGAAGATATTTCTGCTGGGCAGGCCAATCACCATGCACCTGCTGTTAAACAAAAAGGGCCCTGTTTCTTTGCTTGGTGAGGCAATACAACTTCTCATACCCCTGCTGTTTTTTTGGGAAAATTTCATGGGTTTTACATCCTCAGAGCAAATGGGACCTCCACTTAATGTCCTATATGAAGAATGCTTCCAACAGCACAGCTCTCCTGCACCCCATAGTGTGAAATTGCTGGATGGACCTCTTTTTCCCAGAACTATTAGTGCTGATTTCTAAGCCACAACCAGCACAGGTTTAGGTATCAAGCCAAGTGGATAATAAAATGTTTGACTTGCTTCATACTAATTTGCTGGCTGTTAATTGGTTGCAGCAAGCAACTCTAAGTTTAGATGCCATTACTTTAATGGGTCAGGGCAATTGGAAGGTGTCTTAAGCAGCATACATCATACCTTCATAACACCCCATTCAAACCCGCTAAAAGCTTTCCTAACTCCTCTGTCACTTCTGTGGTGAGAGTCAAAGAATGGCCCAATGATCTAATGCTCTTTAATGCTTTTGTAATGAGGCTTATGATACAAACTGATTTATTATGCTATCTTAACTCACTGACCATTACCTCTTAGTTTACAATTTTGAGGAAGAAAAACGTGTTCCTTCTAGGTTGTACTGCTCTACCCCAAGCCTCTCTGGTGAGGTAAATAGCATGTGGGTACGTTTTTACAAGGTACTGACAGGCTACAGGGGGGATCAAGGACTATGAATGTACTTGTAGCTCGTGTCAGCATAGCACAAAGACACTACCAATTAACGTGTATCATGCAGTCAAGGTGATAAATGACTGCCAAAAAATCAATAATGGACATCTGTTGCTATCATTTGCCATCATTCTTACAGACATGATGATCTCACACACCTCAACATTTATTTTGCATGTCTTATCTCAGACATCAGCATTACTAAAGAAACATCACTAAATGATTTCCATTACATGAGAGTAGATGTTAAAACTTCATGCTGATTTGAATTCGGCTCTTGCCAAGATAAGCACAAACTAAGATGTAGCTTTACAGTAAACTAATGTGATCCATCTGTGTCTCCATCCATTTACGTTTCCTTCCATATGATGATGTAGATATCCTTCTGTCTGGTGTTGATGGCTGAAGTGTAATGCTGGCTCCAGGGATCAGCTTAATTTGCCTCCCTAGCGCATCAGTACACACAACGACTGCGATGCTGGCTCTGGGGATCAACCACATTGCGGTCTCCCCAGGACATCAGCATGACAACCGTCTGGATTGAGCTAAGTAGGGTACATCTCTGGGGTCTTCAAGTGGGCACCTGTAAACTACCTGTAACCCTCTAATCAAAGTTTCAACATAACTTGGCAATAAATTGTCTTCTCTATGTAATAAAAAAAAGTTAGGGTCAGTGTGACAGGCTGGCTAAGACGGTAACGTCAGACAGAAGCAGGAACGGGAAAAATACTAACACCAGGCAAGTACTGCAGTTAAAGGCGGCACCGTTTTATTTTTAAATAACAAAAAAAAGGTTTAAACAAAAAGAAACCTGCTCACAGAGCGAAAATAAAAGGTTTAAATAAAACAAATCACAAACACAAAATAATATAACACAATACAGGTCAGGCTGGGCAGTAGCCTTCACTGATCCTGGAGTTTTAAGTTTAGTTTCGTTTTCCTTTCTTGCTCTCTCTCTCTCCGCTCTCGTTCCTCCTCTTAAACACCCACCACGACTGCAGCGAGCTGCAGGCTTTTATATCATGGCCGAGGGGTTTAACTAGCTGGCAATTATTCTATTACCCCTCGGCCACAATCTGCACGGGTACAATTATTATGTGTGACTGCAAGCTAATTCAATAATAACTAGCTGACAGTCACGCATTCCCACGAGTTGTTTTTAAAACAAAAACAAAACACACAGCGCTTCGCCGTCAATAAATACAACTACAATAAATCATAAAACAAAACAAATACAAAACAATAATCTGCACAGGGGCAGAGGGGGAAACCCTGTTCTAAAAATATACAAATAAATAAATACGTACAGGGCTGCTCGCACATGGTCCAACGGCCACCTCCCCCCTTAGTCCAAAAGTCCCGGTTGGCAGTCCCGGCCCAGGAACAGAGGAAGCAAGGTGTCTCCGGGGGCGGCCACGGCGGGATGTCCTCTTCCCACCCAAACAACAGTAGCGTCCCGGTGGACCGCGCACAGGCCAGCTCCTCCGGCCAAGGACATTTTGGGGGTGGTCTCCAGACCTCCCCCCCTTCTTCATGGCCGGCAGCTCCCCTCCGTGGGGCTCCGACCACAACTTCTCCTGCTGCGAAAGTGCAGCTGGGGGAGCTGGTCTCCTGACCCCCCCCCCCCCCCCCCCTTCTTCATCGCCGGCAGTTCCCCTCCGTGGGGCTCCGGCCACCCAATTTCCAGCAGCGAAACTGCTGCGGGGGGAGCTGGTCTCCTGACCTCCCCCCCTTTCTTCATGGCCGGCAGCTCCCCTCTGTGGGGCTCTGGCCACAGTGTTTCCTGCCGCAAAAATGCGGCTGGGAGAGCTGGTCTTCTGACCTCCCCCCCTTTCTTCATGGCCGGCAGCTCCCCTTCATGGGGCTCCAGCCACATTATTTCCTGCCGCATAGCAGGACTGGTAGCAACCCCAGGCGAAGCAGAGCCTACGGCGACCCCAGGTGAAGCAGGACCCTCGGCAACCCCAGACGAAGCAGAGCTGGTGACGACCCCAGGTGACGGCAGCAGTGGTGGACCCTCGGGAGGCGACGGCAGCAGCGGCGGACCCTCGGGAGGTGACGGCAGCAGCGGTGGACCCTCGGGAGGCGACGTCAGCAGCGGCGGACCCTCGGGAGGCGAACTCGGGAGGGGAGCCCCTGGCCATGGAGGCGGCAGCGGTGCGGAGCAACAGGCAGCCCCAGGCGATGCGGAGCAGCAGGCAGCCCCAGGAGATCCAGGGGTGTCATCCCTGAGCGGAGCGGGCATGGCATCCCTGAGCGGTGCAAGGCAGGCATCCTTGGGCGGTGCAAGGCAGGCATCCTCGGGCAGTGCAAGGCAGGCATCCCTGAAGCGGTGGCGAACTGGCATCCTCAGGCGATGGCGAACTGGCATCCCCAGGCGATGCACGACAGGGTGGCAGCGGTCCCACAGGAGGCGACTGCAGGAGGGGAACCAGGACCAGCGGCGGTGCTGGGGTTGGCCCTCTTCTCAGCCGCGGCACCCCGGCGGTTTTCCCCCTTGCTCTTCTTAGCAGCCTATGCAAGGGCAGCTGTGGACCGCCAGCATCTTGTCCTGGTCCGTCCTGTCTTGAAGGAAGAGGCAGCTCCTGCTACTCTGCTCCTGGCGAAGGCGGCAGGAGCTCCTCCCCTTCTGGCTGCAAAGGCGGCAGGAGCTCCTCCCCTTCTGGCTGCGAAGGCGGCAGGGGCTCCTCCCATTCTGGCTGCGAAGGCGGCAGGGGCGCCTCCCCTTCTGGCTGCGAAGGCGGCAGGGGCGCCTCCCCTTCTGGTTGCGAAAGCGGCAGAGGCGCCTCCCCTTCTGGCTGCGAAGGCGGCAGGGGCTCTTCCCCTTTTGGCTGCGAAGGCGGCAGGGGCTCCTCCCCTTCTGGCTGCGAAGGCGGCAGGGGCTTCCCAGCTGATCTCCTCCTGTGCCTGCTGTTGCTGTTGTTGCAGCTGCTGCTGACTCCTCCTCTTTCCTCCCAATTCTCCTTCCTTACTCTCCACCTCAAAACTAAAAAAAATAAATAATAAATACTGCCCTGAGCCTCCAGGTGGCGCTATCCCACTCTAACACCAAATGTGACAGGATGACAGAGGTTGAGACTCAGAGACAGTGTGAAGAGTTCAAAATAAAGCTTTTAATACACAAAAAATACAAAATAAACCGGCACGAGGGCCAAACAAAAGGGTTTTAAACAGAAATAATAGACAAAATAAAGATTGGATTGATAGCAGTCCACTGTGAGGCCTATATCTGTTGGCCAAAACTGCCTTCCACCACCTAAAGGGCAACCATTCACTTCATCAGCACAACGAGCAACCATTCTACTTGGCACAAGTGACACTCAGCAATTCACTGCATCATGAGTGCATTCTGATTGCAACCCAGCCAGCAGTACTAGAATGCAAAGTCACAAACCTTATAGTGAAAAGTTCAGGGGAACCAGTTTGTTAGTATGTCTGATTGCCACAGAGGTTTCCTTATTGCATATGTTTCTTAATGTTTCATTTATTTATTGTAGTGTTTGGTATTTGAATGTCACAACTGGTTGTTAGCATTTTGTCAAAACAAGTGAACTACTTTGTACAAGTTAAAATCCATTGACATGTGTTTTTCTTATAACAGCCTTATAACAGCCAAGTAATTTGCCTCTCATTTGCAATGTTTAATTCCTCTTTTCTAAACAAATGTCCTCCTTTCATCACAGTGCCAATGGATGAATCGAAATCTCAGAGATATATGTTTTAAACTGAAGCTATAATAATAATAATAATAATAATAATAATAATAATAATAATAACCTTAAAAATATTAGGCTATTATACTCCTGCTATGTTCTTCATTGATTAGTGATATTCTGGAGTCTCTGTGTTCACTGATTCATTTCAAGTATTTCATGTTCCTTAAAGCAGCAGGACACCCATGGCAGATACAGCCCATGCACACGGCTTTTAAGCAAACTATTGTGTACAAAGTATTTACAAATGGAACACCTCCAATGCAAAAAGTGAACAGGACAATTAAGCATGAAGGCATGACAGAGTCTGGGTTACTGTGAGTAATTACACCCTTAGGGGCCTGGAAAGTTGTTGCCCCTTGGGGTGCGATTACCCCATTGTAACCTATAGAGTCCATAGACTGCCGAATGCAATTATAACATGGACGCTGCTTTATTTCATTTCTATAATGCTTCAGTAAGTTTAATATTTTTATTTTGTTGATTGTTGGTGTTTCAAAATATACAGTGCATAAATTAATAAAAAAGAAATGTGCATGACAACAGACATTTATTGGCATGTTTATAAAGACTCTGTCATAAACTTTGAAAGCAGCTGCTGTTGAGCTGGGGGGGGGGGTTGGGGGGCTGTTGGATCATATGGTTGGTTGACTTTTTGCTGGTTCAATCCGACAACAGTCTTCTTTGAAGGTTGAGAAAGCAGAGGCCTGTTTTAGAGTAGGGATGTGGAGTCCAAAGGCTTCCCAGTACTGTGTGGAATACCATTGTAAAGCACAAGGGTCTTTAAGATTGGAATATTGCCTAAAATATTACAGCACAAATTCAATTGGTTTGGGAATTGTGGGATTTGTGACCCTAGCAACACCACTTCCAGGAGGTCAATAGACAGTGGGCTGGCATGGCTCTGCACCACAAACAAGCTGTAAATGGAAGTCAAGGGCAGCCATACAGCACTGCCAGGAGCAAGATCAGCAGATGAGAATCGAAGCAGACATCAGCCACGACAATGCTGGGAACAACTTCACTGCCAAGGATGCCTGAAATAATAAGAACATTCTGTATTCCAATCCTATGTGCCAGCAGATATTGCATATAATATGTCTAGTTCAATTCTAGAATCCCTGTCCCTCACCATGAAAAGACTGATGCTTGCATTTTAATCCTACTAGGTGCTGATGGGAAGATAGGACTTCTTAGCTTGGATTAAATGTGAAAATGCTGAAGGAAAAGTCCTTTGCAATTATATATATATACAGTATATTCAGGAGTGGAATGAAAACATTTATCACGCACATTGTCCTGGTAAACAACCTTTATTTCCTTCTCAGTACAGTAACAGTTCTTATTTAATTCTCAATTGTTTACAAGTTTTATCTATATTGCCCTCTTACTCATCTGAAAAACTTAACTATACACATCATCTCCTCATAAATTTTTTTTTCCAGGAATAATAATTGTGAACATTAAGGATAATTTAGAGTGGGGTTAATTAGGTAAGCCAATAGTGAAACCAAAAAGTCATGATACAGTGAAAGTAAGCTTGCGGAGAACAAACAGACCTTTGTTTGTCAATCTAGTCAGCGCAAGGTCATTAAGATTTGTAATTATTAGGGGTGTTTGATAATGTTTTCTCCCCTCTTTTTCTCCCCAGTCTAATATCAAGCAATAAGGATGCTCTATTGCCATTAATTATAATTTTGGCAGAAAACAGATACATTATTAAAAACGAAAAATAATCTGTGAATGTAATAATGTTATTGTGATGGGGTATGCCAGCCTCTGTGTATTATTTGTGTATTATGATTTAAATGTATTGTTTTGTGGTTATTTAAGAGTGAGTGAGCGATAGAGAGCAAAGGAGGTAAAAACAATTGCTACAACATTTTATAAGTAACTTGAACTCTGCAACTGTTTAAGAGCTGAAAACAAGTAAAAAGGTAATTAAGCAAATTATTAGTTCAAGTAAGGGTCAAGTTAAGTAATTGAGAGCTCAGTTGGAATGAAAACCAGCAGACACAGGGGGTTTGAGAACCCCTGCTGTAAGGCAACAGCAGTTATTTTGGGTTCGTTGCAATTGAGAAATGTTTTAATACGCAGCTGGGGACTATCTTGAGCTGCTTAGTTTGTTGCAATTGTTATTAACTTGCGTACTAGTTTAGTACCATCCTCTATACTAATCACAGGATCATCCCCAGTTGGTACGCTCCTTTTAGGCCCTGTCCACACCATGCCTTTAAACCGTATTCGTTGTCTTTAAACCGGCTTAAAAGTGCTAAATACGGTTAGCATCCACACTACGCAACGTTTAATACCGTACTCGAGAACCGGGCTCGAGGGCTACTCTCGAGTCCAGTTCTAAATTAGATTGCATCAGGTAGTTCGGTTTGTCAGAAGTGTGTATGCTGTAATACCAAACTCCATTTTTTGTGTATCCTCCAATATCACAAAATGCTTTGTGATATGTTTGGCTAAACACTCAGAACAGGCACCTGAAGGACTTGCTATCAGTGTGCACTCCGCACTAGGTATTCATTTTTATGCTTAAAAAAAAATCTGTCCAGACATCTTTGTTAAACTAATGGGGAAATGAACAAAAGCACAACGTTAAATTAGGGTGACTGCAAAAATGAAATGAACAATTCACGGCATTTGTCAGCTCTGTTTGAAATAAAATTAAGGGGACCACAATCAAGCTCAGGCAAGATATAAAGGTAAAAGCAAAGATTATTTTGTAATTAACAGTTTTTCTGAGTTTAATTAAGAATATAAGAAATTCTAGAATGAGAAAAGGCCATTTGGTCCACCTATGCTTGCTTGCTTAATGCAAGTGCGGTCCGTTAACCCCTAAAAACCCCTAACCATTTAGTTAGCAAGGGAAATGCAACCTCTGGGAATCCGTGGCTAAACGGACCACCCTACCTCCAGGCGGCTAACTAAAGGTCTTATTATGGTCACAGAGAGGGTTATACGGTATTGTTCATGACAGCATCCAGTCTATTCTTGAAGGATCCAATAGTCTCTGTGTGGCAGTGAGGGCTGCAGTGGTGACATCAGACTAGGGAAATTAAACAACAACACAGAACGTACGGGGCTAAACTGAGGCACTTTGGTGCGCAGTGTTTTATTAAATGAAACAAATAAACAGTTTAAACAAAAACACAATAATAAACAAAAGGGCACACGGGCCAAAGTAACAAACACAAACTATAATTCGTTTTATAAAAACGAGTACCTTTGTTCGCTGGCTGGTAGCATTCGCTCTTCACTTGGTCTTACTCTTTTATACTCTTCTAACCCCCTAATGAGCTGGAGTGGGTCTTTTTATATTCTGTGGCTTTTTATATTCTCGGGTACGTGATTATTTCTGTTATTTATTTTCTCTTTAAATTATTATAAGGCCGGCTGTTTTCCCCAGCCAGGTTTGCCTCGTTTTGTTTTAAAACTGACGTCTTCTGTCAGTGTCACTGTGTGTTCCCAAACACAGCCACCCGAGTGCACAACCAAGCGCAGTTCTTAAGAGCCGAGCAATCTCCCAAGGCCCGCCTCTCAGCCACTCAGAGAGAAGGAAAGCACACACACCCTCTTCCCCACCTCTCTGTGTCATCGCCATGACTGACAGGCGGATCCTACGAGATTGCTGCCCTCTACCTGCAGTAATACGCATGTGCTAGATAGTCAGTCCAGTTCTCCCCTGTTACATACCCATTAAACAATTACCTTATTAAGGCTCCAGCCACATTGCCACAAGCTTTATTATGATGGGGATTTTAACCCCATCCATGCCGACTACACATTCTAAGACTGGCTTTTCGACGGTCTCAAATAATAAACAATAACATTGGACGGCTTTCATCCGTCCGCACACAAATACAATATACAATAATAATAATACAAATGAAAACAATAATCATACATAAATAAAATACACACAAGGGGTGGGCAAAACACACAAAAAAAAATACTTTTTGATAAAAACAAAAAAAAAGTCCTTTTCCTTCCTGGTCCGACTGTTGGAGGCGTTGTTTTGTCCCACGCAGGACACCATATGTGGCAAGATGGCTTGCAGTGGTGAGGTGTGGTGATGTCACGGACCAGGAAGTAACTGAACCAAAACAGTGGATGGGCGGGTGAAACTGAATGCAACGGCGTTCAGCTGATTTTATTAAATCATAAAACAAAACAAAAGGTTTAAACAAATAAGAAAACACAAAACAAAAAGGCACGTTGGCCAAACAAATATAAACAAATAAGCGTGCTGGTTTTAACCCAGCACGATACTTAGCAGTTGTTTCTCTTATTCGCCTCGCTCTCTCCGCTCCCCGTACTCTCCTCTGTACACTCCTCCCCGCAGCACGGACAGCTGCAGGTTCTTATACACTGGCCCAGGGGTTAACTAGCTGTTAATCATCTTATTACCCCTCGGCCACAGTCTGCACGAGTTTAGTAAGGATGCGTGACTGTCAGCTAGTTAAATAATCAGTAGCTGATCAGCCACGCATCCTCACGAGGTTTTTAAAATATAAAAACAATAACAAAAGATGCAGCGCTATTATCCGCGCCGCAAACAATAATACAAAAACAGTGCACAAATATATAGGGGCGGGACACTCCGCCACAGCACCCAATCACACTCTGCTTCAACAACTCTGTCCGGCAGCCTGTTCCAATGGTTAACCACCCTTTCTGTGAAAGAGCTTCTCTCCTGGGTACTGAATATTCCCTTCTTCAGCTTCCACCTGTGCCCCCTGGCTCTGTTCTCTGTGACCTGTGAAAAATAATTCTCAGCAGTTACTTTGTTAAACCCCTTGACAGTTTTAAATACCTTTATTAAGTCGCCTCTGGCTCTCCTTCTTTCTAGGCAATACAGATTCAGCTCTTTCAGTCTATCTTCATATGACATACCCTTCAGTCCTGGAATTAATCGTGTTGCTCTCCTCTGTACTCTCTCCAAATATAGCCTAATGTAGGTGTGCAAAGTTGGTAGAGACCTATCCCAACAGACTCACAGCTGTAATTGCTGCCAAAGGTGCTTCCACCAAGTATTAACTCAGGGGGGTGGAAACTTATCCAATTATGATCTTTCAGTTTTGTATTTTTAATATATAATTTTTTTCTCATTAAAAACTTTTTTTCCCTTAACAGTGTGGAGTATGGTGTGTAGATAAGTGGAAAAAAATCCTCATTTAAATGCATGAAACTCTGAGACACTGACACAACAAAATGTGAAAAAAGTTCAAGGGGGTGTAGACTTTCTATAGGCACTGTATGATTGATGTTAAACCTATAGGTCTGTAGTTCCCAGGGTCAAATTTGTCTCCCTTTGTAAATATAGGAACAACATTGCCAATGTTCCAGTCCTGTTGGGTGGCTCCATTATTTATAGATTTTTTGAATATATAACATATTGGTTTAAAAATCTGTTCTCTAGTTTCCGTAAGGACTCCTGGACAGATTCCGTCAGGCCCTGGGATTTGTTTATTTTAAGCGCTGCTGGCTCCCTTAGTACTTAATTGTCTTCTTTAACAAACACTGGTAATGATGTTTGTGTACATTGAGTTAACCTTGGTATATTGCAGAAATCCTTTGTAAATACTTGTAAAGTATTGATTAAGTACATCTGCGATTTGGTTGTCTTTAGTCACTAAATTACCACTGCTGTCACGTAAACTACTGACTTCCTTTTTCAGCTTCCTTTTAGCATTAACATATTGAAAAAAATCCTTTTGGATTAAGTTTACTATCTACCGCTACTTGTCTCTCTAATTCCTTTTTTGCTCTCCTAGTCTGTTCTTTTTAGGTCCCTACAGGCCTCTATGTATTCTATTTGTGAGGCTGCTCCCTTTGATTTAATAGAAAGATATAATGTTAATCAATCGATTTACCCATCATTGTATCTTTTTCTTAAGTTTACATTTTCTAATTTTTGGGATAAATGTATTCTGCATTTCTACCATTATATCCCAAATTGTAATCCAATTGTTTTCAACATCAATATCTATTAGTATTCTATCCCAGTCTGTGTTTAGAAGCTCCTGTTGCATTCCTTTGAAATCTGCTCTCCTGAAATTGTATACCATTGTCTTTGTACTGCCCTTGATTTATTTGCCACAAACTCTATCATATTATGGTCACTTATTCCTAATGGTTCTGTTACCTGTAAGTTGTGTATCCTTGCTTCATTGTTTGTTAATACCAAATCTAGACATGAATTGTATCTAGTCGGGGCATTCACCAATTGTGATAAGAAACAATCTTATGAAACAGAATCAGCTCAATTTGTTTAAAGGGATGTCACCTGATTAAAAATAAAACCTGAAAACTTCAGGCCCTACTTGTGTGTGTGTGTGTTTGCATGCACTTTTTCCAAAATACTTTTTTTTATGTATTTTTAGCAATATCAACCTCTGTTAATATGGGGCATAGCACATTTAAAATAAAATACAGTGCATGGTGGGATACTATCGTATTAATTTCCACTGTTCGTTGTGCTGCTAGGAACTGTAACCAAACTATTTTAATAGGGCGTGTATGCATTAAGCTCGACTAAACAACGGTACTTCAGTGTGGACGCTTTGAGCTGGATTCATTAAAACCTTTTTGAGTACAGTTCTCGAGATTGGTTGTGTAGTGTGGACAGGGCCTAAGTTGCAATTGATCCAATAAGTCTGTCCATATAGGATATGTTG
Organism: Acipenser ruthenus; assembly: GCF_902713425.1. Lineage (NCBI taxonomy): Eukaryota > Metazoa > Chordata > Actinopteri > Acipenseriformes > Acipenseridae > Acipenser > Acipenser ruthenus. The sequence continues at coordinate 45,887,426 of NC_081192.1, forward strand.
AGCAGATACTGCACTAGCACAATATTATTCCCCCCCCAAAAAAAAGTAATAATATTGTTTATTTTATTTTTTATTTCTTTGAATAGTTTTGTATAACTAACTTAGAGTATTTTTCCTCTTTGTAAAAATAAACTGTTTAATAAACTTTTTGATTTAGGCTTAATTTAATAAACATTGCTTCTTTCAATTACCACTTACGAGATACTATCAAATATTATGTGTAACAGTTCACATTAAACTCAGGTGTGTTATCATCATCATCATCATCATCATCTATTGGTGTCAAGTGATCTAGTCCAAAAATGTAATTTGACTTATATGGTGTGGAGTTTTTCCAGAAGTAGATTTGAATTTATAGTTTAAAGATTTAATGATAAAGCATGACCTCACTCCTAGAGTAGTGTGTGGCTGTTATTGTAGTAGATTGACCTTTGCTTACTAGCACCACTGTAGAATCTGTGGAACTGTCAAACAGTAATGTAACAACTTACATTACCCAGCTGTACTCTCTGGTTAGTAGTAACTTGGGTGAAGGATATATATATATATATATATATATACACAATATAATTAAACAATTCTCAAAGCATACATTAAAAAAAATAACATAATCTTGTAGAGCAGTCTTCATGTGCAAGCACCCAAATTAACAGGCAAGAAACACACAAAACAGACAAGTAACATTTCATAATGTATTATCAGTAACATAATAGGAGTATGAGTATCCGCTGATAGATATAAGGAGACTGGAGGTTGTTGTCGACACGACACTCAGACACGCAGGATTTATTTACAAAGATGCAAAACAATACTCTGATCAAAACACAATAGGAAAACAAAAGCTAGCTTACAAGTAGCCGAGTGCTACTTCCACTAAAAGGAGGGTCCCGCTCCAGGAGCCTACTACACTACGCACACTCAAATAAACTTTGATTGGGATACGTGTCCCAAACTAATCCCTTATTTGCAGTTGTGCTCATCCCTGTCTACACACAGTGACAACTTACTCACTCTGGTTCAAGCACCAAGCCATGAGGGTTCTCCACACATTCATCTCTAGGCTTGCTGAGACAAAGAACAAAGGATTGGCTTTCCAGCTCATTTTTAAAGGCATGTGGCCAGCATTAATTGATAATCAATAACTAATCAACACCTGGCACACATTCCCCACATGGATTTGGCATATATTAACTTTATTTACACAATCAAAACAAAATACAGCTTCTGCCCTGTCACACATACACTATACATTATAATGAAAAGGCTGATGACCATGCCATATATTAACAGTATGTACAGAATAGAACAAGTTAACAATTAAATGTTTAATCACAATTCGACAAGCGATTCTATAGATGCAAAAATGTAAGTGTGTGTGGCAAAGCGCCCCGTCCCTGTGTGCATTTGTATGTTGCGTGCGTGTGTAAATGTTGGTGTATAGTCATTGGTACACGGGATATAAACGGGTCTGTGTTTCACGTGTATTTAAAGTGTAGATTTGTATTTAGGCACGAGGAGAGCACAAATCACTTCACGTGCTGGTTAAATGTAATATGTGAGCACGGGGTTGCACAGAATTAATTCACGTGCTGGGATTCAAGTGAATAATTAATTAGTAATTGAATCCCAGCACAACAGTATATATAGATGCACATTTTCACTCAGTGGTGGGTTAGGTGTTCGGGAGTGGAGAACGGGTGTGGAGAAGGAGAGTTAAAATAAGAGAAAAGATCGTAAAGATAAGTGTTTTCACTCACCGTGTTTGTTCGTCTGTCCTGCACCGTCTGTTTAGTGTTAGTCCGTTTTGTATGTCTGTTTATTTTGGCGCAAGTGCCGTGTCCTGTTTTGTGTACTGTTTAAAACCTTTTATTTGTAAATAAACGCTGAGTGCAGCCATTGCACTCAGCTCATCACAACCACTGTCGTCGTTTGTGTTCCTGTTTCTGGTCTGACGCCACCCACTCCGGCCGTCTTTGTGACAGTGTGACATACAGACAGATGGATGAACAGACAGACAGACATCCCCATATAGCGCCAGAATGTGATACTCAATAGCCACTGCTATAAAGTTCTGTGACAGCTGGATACGCTGTTATCCAGATATATGAAAAGATGTGACATAATAAGTCACTTTAAAATCAGAACCTTGAAAGTGTTTAGACATTGAATTCCACAGATAAAATCTGTGCAATAACAGAAACAAAAAAATAAATAAAAAAAATGAGTTACCCATATAGAATTGAAACACTTATTAATTAAATTCTACAGATCTACCAAACAGACAGGTGCACAATGGGGTAATCATATTGTTGAAATAACCAGGACAAAGGCCATTGAGGGTGTGATCAATAACACTTTAACAATCTATTTTGCATTGTATTGGTAGCTAGTGTATATATTTCAAAACTCTCTGCTTATCATTTACTTGCTTTTTTGTTTACTTCTCTGAGAGGCAACATCATCACCTCCAAACTTGATTAGATATCCTCCCAATCCACCTGTGCCCATGAAGGGGATCAAGGTAAATCCACACCCATGTTGCTTAATGATTTACACTCAAGATGAGAAAGTAAATATAGGAAACTTAGCTAGCCTCAACATGTAGTGTGTTGAACTGACTACTGAGTGAACAGGACGCTTGTCAGCTATGGCTTCTGAAGAAGCTGGACAGTAAATGGCCTTTATAACAATGTGACTGGCGGTAGTGGTCAAAACCAACATGAAGACTGCACATAAGAGCTGCACATATTCAAGAAAGGTTTGAAGTGATCAGGTGCACCTGACAACGGCATCCTTCCAAAAACAAAACACAAAGTAGGGAAAGGGGCAGTCTTCCCTTTCAAAATCCCACGGGGTAGAAGTGCAAAAGAAACATGTGCACAGGGACGAATTGGATAAAACAATGAGGTTTGCTTGCTTGGGGGAAAAAAGTCTAGGAAATATATGGACAAGAACTCCAGAATGGAAACCATTGTTCTAGTGTTTTTTCCATACAAATGGACAAAAATAAAATGGGAACGAACTCACACAGAATGTAGCACACACTTTTGTATAATTGCCCTAGCCTGTCCTAACATGAGCAATTTGACATCCTTGACATGTAGTCCAGTGGTCTACGAAACCAACTGCATGAGTGTTAAATTCAATACATTTCTTCAATTTCTTATTTGTTATTCAAAAAGAAATACAGTCTATCAATAAGACCTGCAATGAAGGCATATCCATTGAAAAAAACAAAATCTAAAACAAAAATGTGCCTAGAAAAGTGAGGATTAGTTAAAATTCAGCAATTTGTTTCAGTTCTATGGTCAAATGACTGTTTGTTTCCAAACAGTCCCAGAGCTCTTGTTTTTAATGGCCATTACTCCACTGTACTGGCATGCTGCTAGGGGCTTTGCATATTCCCTAATTGTGAAAAGGTCTGCTGGAATTCATTAAGAAATCATAACAATAACCAAAGATCCTGCAAACTCAGATTTCAGGGATAACCTTCAGATCAGTTCTTTTAAAAAACATGAACTTTTGCTGTTCGAACACACCAAAAACACTGCCCATGTTTTCTTTACCCAGTTGCAGGCCATGGTCTATCAGTTCCATGTTCAATACCGTGCGTGAATCCATTTCATAATGACCCAAATATTTCACACAGAAAAGCTGATTCCTACTGAAACATCTTTATATTGTAAAATACAGGGTCGCTAAAAGAAACTGCACTTAACCAATTTGGGCAGCTGTATAAAGAACAAAAAAAAAAAACCACCCACTGCACCCACTTAACATTTGACTGGTCGAGGCACCAGATAAGGGGCACCAGAATTCTGTAAGTGCCACCTGGTTGGTACATAGCACTGTAACCCACACCTAAATACAACTTGGTGTTAAACTGAATAATATGATTGAGGCTGGCTTCTGTCCTTTACATTAAGTAGTACATGCACATACGGTTCCCCCTAATTGCGTAATAATCACCCAGTACCTGAAAGGTTTTAATTATTTGTATAAATTTGAGTTCATAGCCTAACACAATGCAAAATGTCTATAGGAATCTATGAGGGTACAGTATGATAAAGGTTTAGTGAAAATCGGTACAAAAACAAGGCAGTTATCGTGTTCACCATGTAGAGTGTGACAAACAGACACACATTCAGACAAAGAGGTAGATACATGGACAGACGGACGCAATTCGGGCATAAGGGCTCCTATTTTTTGAACAAGGACCATAATGAAAATGTCAGAATTAGAAATTTGCACTAGGACCCAACTCAGCTTCAGGCTTGTAGTGTCCCACCAAGTCATCCTTTAATTGCTTTTCAACAGCAGCAATAGTAGGCCTTTTTCATTTACTGTGAATGACTTTGAAATAAAATGATTTACTTAATATATACATAAATAGAAACATAATGTGGATCTACTTTGGTGTTCTCATGTCTATATATACGAGGGCTGATATAAAAACATCACAGAAGTCTTGTTTTCTGAGTGGAGTTCCCAGAGGAGTATGTCTGACAGGTCTCACATTCCCAAATTAAATATATATTTCTACACCAAGTCAGCAAGGGATTAGATTTTGAAATAAAGATATTTTATTCCTAGAAATGCAATATTTATGAAAGACTGGTTTTACATTACTACTGAACTGTGACAGGCTGACCGGGGTAAGGAGACTCAGGATGTGCAGGGGAAAGCGCTATGGCGCGTATTTATTAAATAAAACAAACAAAATAAACAGTTTAAACAAAACCAGATCTCGCACACACAGGATCAGAGATCTACCCTCTCCAGAATCCTAACACCAACTAAACCTGTGCTCTCAGTGCTCCCTTATATACACACACCTGTGCAGCAATTTACACCCACTTAATCAATTAAACCCTCCACCACATTCTCACATGTTTTTAAAGTGCTGGTGAATTAACCCTTTAATTACCCACCACCACTACAAAACACACATATACACAGGCCAGTACCCTCATTCTGCCACATGAACCTAACCTGCTCCCATGATATCCATATACACGCACAACGTGAAATAATTTGAAAACCTGGGTGAAAAACTTGATAGTACAAAGAGAGCACAGTTTAAAATCAGAACAATGTTAACAGTTGTCATTAAGTGAGATGATTAGCTGATGACGAGAGGTCACACCCAGTTTACTTTTCACAGTCGACAGATCAAAGTTCCCTTTCAAGTCGAAAATAACCATCAAGGTATGGGACATTGCCGTCAGGCAGTAGGGATTGGCTGAGCTTTATGTCAAAGCTGCCGATAGGCCTCTGCGCAAGTTGCCGTGTAAGCCCGCCCCCCTGGGAGCTTACTATACACAGCGCGCGGAGAGTCACTTCCTCTTTTGCCTTCAGCATCAGTAGCGGTAGGACTTAGAGCTATTTAACTGATTGTACTCACTAAAGCTTAGGCTTGAGAAGCTGGTTTATCCCCTTCTCCGAGTTTATTTCAGTTATACTCTCCGGAGTTATTATTATTATTATTATTATTATTATTATTATTATTGTTATTGTTATTATTATTTAGGATTATATATTGTTTGACATTATATATTCCTTTTCGCTTTGCTTCGGCATCGCGTTCTTCGTGGTCTCCCCGTCTTTCCTCTGTTCTTAATTATTATTGTGTTGGGCTTTTGTGTTTATTGTATATATATATATTTTGTATATATATTGTTTATATATTTGTCTTCGGACGCGTGTTGCGTTGGCCTTGGCCCACGCGCATTTTGCATCCTCGGTCTAGCTTAGGCTAGACCGTGTGTGTGTGCGTGTAGTCTGCTCTGCAGTGTTCCCCCCCCCGCGGCGCGTTCCCGCCACGTGGTATTGCACTATACCCTCTTACCTTCTGCAGCGTCCACAAAAAAAAACAAAAAAAAAAAAACTTTTTCCCTTCACTATACAGAGGAAGACAACCACCAACGTGCAAAATCCCCAGCACCTTCAGGTAGGTATTGCACAGCATCAAACGCCGTACCAGCACTTAGCGTCTCCGCTTGGCTGGTCAGCTGACGCTTAGGCGTCTGTGCTAGCGTTCCACGCTCGGTACTCGCGCTTCGGCGCTCGCGCTCCGGCGCTTTTGGTGTCAGTGCTTGTGCGCTTGGTGCAGCGCTTCGGCGCTTTGTGCAGCGCTTCTGCGCTTGGTGCTTAGTGCTTCTGCACTTGGGGCTCAGTGCTCGACGCTCGACGCTTCGGCGCTCGACGCTCGGTGCACGTTCCATCAACGCTTGGTGCTCGGTGCTCGACGCTCGGTGCTCGACGCTCGGTGCTCGACGCTCGACGCTTCGGCGCTCGACGCTCGGTGCTCAGCGCTTGGCGCTCGACGCCTAGGCGCTCGACGCTCGGTGCTCGGCGCTTGGCGCCACGACGCACGCACCCTCGACGCACGCACCTCGGCGCTCGACGCTCGGCGCTCGCCGCTCGGTGCTCGACGCTTCGGCGCTCGACGCCTCGACGCGCGCACCCTCGACGTTCGACGCACGCACCTCGGTGCTCGACGCTTCGGCGCTCGACGCTTCGACGCGCGCACCCTCGACGCTCGACGCACGCACCTCGGTGCTCGACGCTTCGGCGCTCGACGCTCGACGCTCGGTGCTCGACGCTTCGGCGCTCGACGCTTCGACGCTTCGACGCGCGCACCCTCGACGCTCGACGCACGCACCTCGGCGCTCGACGCTCGACGCTCGACGCGGCGGCGCTCGACGCACGCACTTCAGGTGCTTGACGCTGGTGTCCGACGCTTTGGCGTTTGACGCGTGCACCTCGGCGTTTAACGCGACAGTGCTCGACACACACTCTTGGTGCTTGGCGTCAATACTAGACGCTTCGGCGTTCTACTATGTCTGGGTTCCACCGTTGCGTGACCTGTCAGGCCAAGTTGCCTGCTAGCGACCCTCATGAGGACTGCGTCGCATGCTTGGAGCCGGACCATGCCGCATCTGCCCTGGCAGACAGGGCATACTGCCAGCTATGTGCGGGGTTTCAGACATGCACCCTTCGCCAGAGAGCTAGGAAGGCGGTTGGAGGTTGTTCCCCATCTTCGGGCTCGTCCCACACCGTCTCGGCCCCACCATCATCTGTCGTGTCGCTGCCGGCAACGTCTCAGCTCCCTCTGAGCCCATCTTCCCAGCTTACAGCTGGTCAGAGGTCTCCAATTGGACGTGCTCGGGAACGTTCCCGCAGTCCCTCCTCTCGTGGGGCTCGCCCCCGTCGGGAGTCTCGATCCAGATCTCGATCGCCTCGCCGGAGAAGGCACTCTCGCTCCCCTCGAAGGGGTAGGCGCTATCAGGACACATCTGGGGTGGCTGAGCTCACCTCCAAGATGTCGCAGTTCATGGAGCTCATGATGGGACAACAATCCCTCCTCATGACCCTAGCGAATGTGGCGCCTCGGGCCCCAGAGATGGTAACCGGACCCAGCGCTAGTCAGCCGATGGTTCCTCCACCAGTGCCCCAGGAAGTAGAGTGGGACGCATCTGACGCAGACCCGCTCTTTGAAGACACAGAGCCTGAGGTGGCATCCCAGCACTCTGGGCAGGACGACCCTGAAATGCTGGATACTAATGACCCTATCTGGTCAGTGGTGGAGAGGGCAGCCCGTCACTTGGGCGTGGACTGGCCTGTGTTAGAGCCAACACGGCGCTCTCTATTTGAGTTGCCATCGGCTCCGCCCCTTCAGTCCAAGATGTTCCCGGCATTCCCGGATTTTATTAAGGAGGTGCAGTCCACCTGGGGAGCTCCGGCCTCCGCCCCTGTGACTTCTCGCAAGGCTTCGGCTTTCACCATGCACGTTAGCGTCTTTTCCACCAGTGGGCGCCGCGTTCGCCGCGCTAGTAAAGGCGCCGACATTATCGGGGCTAGCTAAGGACCCTTCCTGCCCTAACAGGCAGTGTAGGACTACGGAGGCCCACCTAAAAAAGGGTTATGCCGCGGCTACAGAGGCAGTTAGACTGTCTAACGTGGCCAGCCTCCTGACAGTCTACCAGGCGGCGCTGATTCGCGACCTGCCTGAGTCCCCATCCGTCGGACTTAGAACCGAGCTGAGTGCAGTTGCGCAGCTTTTGGTTAAGCTGGCTCAGCTGAATGTGCGAGCACAGGGCAGGAGCATTGCTTCCCTTGTGGTGGCAAGGAGGCAGCTCTGGCTCTCTCAGGCCAGGGTACAGGAGCCTGATAAGGCCCCGTTGCTAGATGCTCCTATATCCCCGGGGCACACGTTTGGCCCAGCGGTGGAGGAGATGCTGCAACGCTCCGTCAAGGCGCGTGAGGCGTCGCAGCAGTTGGCTAAGATGTGGCCAAGCAAGCCTTTCCAGCCAAGGCGGCCGCAGGAGCGCCAATGGCGCAGGGCGCCGCCACAGCAGCAAGCGCACCCACAGGGCAGTAAAACCGCCCCTTTGGGGGTTGCAGCACGCAGCCAACCCGCGTTTGCAAGACCGCAGCGCGGAGGGTGGCGCCCCAGAGGAGGTAGCAGACCACGCCCTCGTGGCTCTGGCCAGGCCCCTCGTGAGCGAGCGCAGCCTAAGCAGCCCTGAGAAACCCCGGCAGCCGTTAACCCACCCCTACACTGTTCCACAGCTCCTGTTCTGGCAACAATGCACCAACGACATCTGGGTGCGCAAAACTATACTCACCGGGTACACCCTTCAATTCCGGTTAAACCCCCCCCCCCCCCCCCCTTCAGGGGAGTGGTGGTAACTGCAGTGAAGGACTCGGTTCAGTCCTCAGCTCTAAATGCAGAAATACAGGCATTCCTCAAGAAGCGTGCCATTCAACTAGTAGACCCTGCTCTGACCGACCAGGGGTTCTACTCCAAGTACTTCCTAGTGCCAAAAAAGGACGACGGGCTCCGCCCTATTTTAGATCTGCGACTGCTGAACAAATACCTACGGGTGTTGTCGTTCAAGATGCTTACGCACAGGCACATTGTCCAGTCTGTCCGGCAAGGCGACTGGTTTACCACCGTAGACCTCACAGATGCATACTTTCACGTTCCCATCTGTCCGGGTCACAGGAAGTACTTACGTTTCGCATTTCAGAGCAGGGTCTACGAGTTTTGTGTCCTGCCATTCGGCCTGTCTCTAGCTCCTCAAACCTTTTCGAAGTGTATGGACGCCATTTTAGCCCCCTTGCGGGCTCAAGGCATCCGACTGCTGAACTATCTGGACGACTGGCTCGTCTGCGCGCAGTCAAAGGAGCAGTTGGCACAGCACACAGTGATGGTTACAGACCATCTTCAGCGGCTAGGTCTGAAGGTCAATTCAGAAAAGAGCCGCCTCATGCCGAGCCAACAGACCGAATTCTTGGGTCTGCATCTGGACTCTGTGTCCATGGAAGCGACCCTGTCGACACAAAGAGTTGCCTCACTGGAGCGGTGTCTCTCCCTATTCAGGTTGAGAGAAACAGTCAGCATGGAGCTGTGTCAGCGCATGCTGGGGTTGATGGCTGCCGCCTCGCAAGCCCTTCTGCAGACCTCTGCAGGCCTGGTTCAATGCCTTCGCGTTGCATCCGCGGAGAGACAAACACCGCAGGTTGAGGGTATCCCGAACCTGCTGGGAAGCACTGCGCTGGTGGAAAGTTCCGTCGAACATCCGCCAGGGCGTACGCTTGGGTCCCATCTTCCGAAGGGAGGTTATTACGACCGACGCTTCCAACCAGGGTTGGGGAGCAGTCTGGAACAGGTCGGGGACTCGCGGAGTGTGGTCAGGACCCTGGAGGTCGGTCCACATCAATGCTCTGGAACTCAGAGCGGTGGACCTTGCCCTTCGGCACTTCTTGCCAGTGCTTCTAGGCAAGCACGTGTTAGTGCGGTCAGACAACACCACGGTAGTGGCGTATATCAACCGCCAGGGTGGCTTGCGGTCCCCCGGTCTTCACCGGTTGGTAACACGGCTGTTGCTTTGGGCTCAACCGCGTTTAGCCTTTCTGCGGGCGGTTCACCTACCGGGCAGAGTCAATTACGCAGCGGATCTCCTGTCCAGAGGAGGTCCTCTTGCAGGCGAATGGCGTCTTCACCCTCGGGTGGTGGAGCGTATTTGGGACTGGTTCAACAATGATTATTTTGTTTTTCACGCTGTTTGTCCTTGGGGGTATTTTCGTTTTCAGAATATTATCGTATGGACAATCTCAGTATTGCAACAGCTGAGTATAAGTTTAGAATAGACAGTGGTACTTTGGCAGAATTTGGAAAGGATTAGGATGGTAAACTGTCGAATTTCGAATTTTTTTCTCCTCCTTATTATTAGTATAAGCCAGGATAGTCCAGATGAGATGTAACAAACAAAGAGGTTCTCGCCCAAGGGGACACAGTGAGTCAGTGCTTGGGTAAGGGACTTAACCAATTCCTTTCTTGGTTCTTTGGTCTAACTACCAGTATGCACAGCCTCCCTCCCAGGAGAGACATGTTGAGTGACTGGATTGGCAGTATCAAAAAGAGAGAGCAACCTTAAAGCGAAACATGGTGTTCTGCTTTGATTTTTAACTAGTTACTTACTGTTCCTTCCTTGTGTAGTCAATTATGTTTTTGTCTGGTTATATAATAACACTGTATTTGGTGTATGGTTTAGTATACTGTTACTATTCTGTGGAAAAACCCATGGCAGATACTGAATTTGCTGTAAACTTATTTAGGCTGCTGGAAGATGGTGCCTTCACTTCAAAGTACTACAGTACCATAGAAAAGGTAAAAAAACACTATTTTTCCCTGTTCTGACTGTTGTTAGAGGTACCCGAGAATACTGTGGCTGTTGACAAGTGATTGCTTAGTGCTATCATAGTCAGAAATCAGAGAAAGTAATTCCACATAATGACATCTATTTAAGGAATTGTTGCCTTCATCGTGCCCTCTGAATGTCAGTTCTTGCTTACCAGGATAAACAACAGAATCAATCAAGCGTTTAAGAACCTCACGATTTTCTTACTTGCTCATTGTGATGTATTGTAGCCCTACACTTCTGCTCATCCAGTTGAACATCAATCCGAAGGTTTTGAGTGTTACAGTGGCTTGCAAGTGCTTTGTGAATGCTCGTGTTTTTGTGCTGACTTCAGACATCCTAGATTGCTGTAGCCAGTGCTGTTCCATATCCAGGATGGGATTAACGCATAGGCAAACTAGGCAGCTGCCTAGGGCCCAAAGTCTGGGGAGGCCCCAAAACAATTTATTATTATTTATTCATTAATTTAAATAAACAGATACGTAATTGTGCGCAAACTGGAAGAACTTCTCTCACTAACATCTCAACCGAGTTAATGTATCTCACTGGTGTTCACACAAAATCAAACTGGCTCACTTTCCCGCAGCGACACAAGTAAATTTCAGGTTAGTCCTTTTGATTTTGCTTGAATACAGCAAACAATGTCTCAGCAAAGCATAAACACAAGAAATGGGAAGAAGAAAAATGCAAGCGGGGGCATTAGAAATGTTTTTACAAATCTGTGCTGAAAGCCCCAAATTGCCGAAAACCCTATGCCCAACCCTGGAGAACGAGCATTTTCTTTAACGAAGCATGTCGAAAACCACTTCCAATCAACAGTAAAATAAGGAAAGCTAACTGCCTCTGCTGTATTGGCGATTGCAAAGGAAGTAAGCCACTTTAAACTGCATTTGACTTAAGGTTGCCAACCGTCCATCCATTTAAGGCCAGTCAGTAAAAAAAAGCATGGTATATATTTTTTGATTGCTTTGCGGCTTTCCCAAACAGCTTGAATGACATATACCTGCACCTTATGTGATGGCACTGAAAAGTATCAATGTCAATTAATAATACTGTGCAAGTAGCCGAAGTACAGCGAACTCAGGAAACATCGTCCAGCTTGCAATGCTTATACTACAGATTGTTATTGGAAATATGCTGCATAGCCTAGATGGAATTTATCCAGTAACAACACTTTCTCAACAGGAGTCCCCCAGGGATCAGTCTTGGGTCCTCTCCTGTTCTCTCTCTACACCCGCTCCCTTGGCCCCCTCATCGCATCCTATGGTTTCTCAAACCATTTCTATGCTGATGATGCTCAGATCTTCCTCTCCTTCCCCACCTCTGACTCCACCATCCCCTCCAGTATCTCTACCTGTCTGTCTGTTATCTCCTCCTGGATGTACTCGCATCACCTCAAACTCAACCTCTCTAAATCTGACCTCCTTTTATTCCCCTCCTCCTCCTCCTCCTCCCCATCCTCTGATCTTTCTATCTCCATTCCTCTGGAATCTATCATGCTCTTTCCCTCCTCCTCAACTAAGAACCTCGGAGTAACCCTGGACCCCTGCCTCTCCTACTCCCAGCACATCGCCACTCTAGCACGCACCTGCCGATTCTTCCTGAGCAGCATACAAAGAATCCGACCCTTCCTCACCAACTACTCCACGCAACTCCTCGTCCAGGCCCTGGTACTCTCCCGCCTAGACTACTGCAACTCTCTCCTGGCCGGCCTCCCTGCGTCCGCCACCCATCCGCTCCAGCTCATCCAGAACTCCACTACTCTGCCTCGCTTCTCCCACGCTACTCCACTGCTCCGCTCAGTCCACTGGCTCCCAATCACTGCTCGCATCCAGTTCAAGACTCTTGTGCTGAAGGTGCTGAAATTAAAGCATAAACATAATTTTAAAAATCTACAGTCAATAAAAACATATTTTTTTCTGTAAAGTTCACAAATATGTCAACACGTGTCCTTTTTAATCTAAGATATTTGATGATTTACTTAACAGGCAAGTTACTCAACAGGCAAATATAATATATTATATTATATGAGGAGCAATTCATTTTATTATGGGTTTTTTATTATAGCATTTTTACTCATAAAACATTATTTACGTTATCAGATTACATATCGATTAATTTAAAGTCTGTTTCCTGAAGCTCAGTTACACAACACAGCACACTCAGCACTTGATTTATGCAAATCTCTCTGCTGTATTTCAGAAACAAGGAAGTTAACCTTACGACATTTTAGACTTTTAACCTTTTCACTGCCAAGAAACCATGGAAAACTGGTTCTATTAAAATCTTTATTTAAGCATTTTACAACCAAATAACATGAAGTTATCAGTATAATCAAAGAGAAAACCCTTTGGTGCATTGATAAAATATAGAAACATGTAGCATTTGGAGATTTTATTAATGTTTGTATCATCAGGTTTAGAAATGGTACTGTAAAATCCAAATTTCTTACGGATATGTAAATAACAAAATATTTTGTAAGATGGATGATTCACATGACCAGAAAGAGACAGAAAGGATGTCTTTTTTTTTCTTTTTAAGAGTACCACAATTATTTTTTTAGGTTGGGCCTACATGATATTGAATGTCTTAGATATGTATAAAAACTTTGAAACCATATGGAGCACCATACCTTTAACATCGACTAAATATGCATCTAGACATTTAACTGACATAGACATTATTACACAGTGATAAAGTTGATCAATAGATTTCTCAACAGAATTAAATACAACAAACATAATGTAAAGAAACATAACCGAAATAAAACTGCCTACACTTCAATCTTTGAGTTTTATGTATTTTGTTGTGTGTTTTGTTTTTTGTACAATGATATCACGTTCAGTAACGCAGTAAACCATCAAGCATGAGAAACAACTAAAAAAGACCAGAAAACTTTATTTTCGCTCTGCAGTGGTGGAATGACCTTCCTACAGATGTCAGGACTCCCCAGTCCCTGACCACATTCCGGCGCCTCCTTAAGAATCACCTCTTCAGACAGCACCTGTAGAACTCCTCTGTTTTTCCCCTGGGACACTTATCACCCTTCCTTAAATGCGCTTTACTTGCTCTTATCTGCCCCCTATTTTACTGCATTTAATCCTGTACTTCAGAGTACTGTAATCTGCCAAGTGTTTAATCTGTAGTATTTTGTATTTAATCATATCCTGATGTAACTATCACTGACACTGTTATCTGCTGTATTATTGAATTGTATTTTGTCACACTTGTACTTGCTTGAACCAAAGTCATTGTATTTATCTTGCTCTTAATTGTATTATTACTTGTACTGTGATACTTGAAATGTATTTGCTTACGATTGTAAGTCGCCCTGGATAAGGGCGTCTGCTAAGAAATAAATAATAATAATAATAATAATAATAATAATAATAATAATAATAATAATTTATCTGTAGTTGTCTGATATTTCTTCGTACATAACATTCAAGATGTTTTTTTTAAACAGAAGTTTTATTTATATATTCTTAATGCATGTATCTGCTTAACAAATGGGAATTACTGACAACAGTGGTATGCTCACACGAAGGCAGAACACAAACAGTATATGACAAAGGACATCTAGTGACATCTGGTGGCATTGCATAAAGAAATGAAACTATTATGAAGGGATTTTCATGTTTCTTCAATACATTCCTTGGTGTCTTGTGTTTCAGTCTGTTCTTGCTTTAAACTGATGTTATTAAAAATACATTTTTACAAAGACCTATTCAAAAAGGTAAGCTCTGTGATGTTTCCTGTAGAATCTTATATAGAATCTTATAACAGAAATGAAAGTATCCTTCCCTTTTAAACTCCCATTGCTTACACAGCTATATATGTAATAAGACAGATACCACAATGAAATTGCTAAACACTGCAGACAGGGTTCAGACAGTCATGCTGCAAACAATCACACTGTACATCCATAATAAAAATAACACTATGATATATTAGTATATTTATCTATCTATTTGTGTGTGTGTGTGTGTGTGTGTGTGTGTGTAATTAGACATAGAACAGCTGTACAAAATGAAATGTTAGTGGATATTATATCGTCAAGAATTCATTCTTGTAATGGTCTTTTAATTTGTATTGGTAGCAATGTGGTATATTCTGCAACTTGTACAAAATGCTGCTGCAAGAGTTTTAACTGGGACTAAGAGACAAGATCATATCACTCCTGTGCTGGCATCGCTACACTGGCTTCCTGTCCGATTTAGGATAGATTTTAAGGTGTTGTTAACCTATAAGGCTTACCTTAAAGATCTTTTAACACCACACATCCCCAGTTGGTCACTCTGATCTGAGGATGCTAGGTTACTTTCTATACCCATTATTCACAAAACAAACTCAGGTGGTAGATGCTTCTGCTATTTTGCACCACAATTATGGAATGACCTGCCCAGTACTGTATGGGAAGTTTCCTTGATTGATGTTCTCGATTAAAAACACATTTTTATAGTCTGGCGTACCCAGTTATCTAAAATGATATTCTCTTGTCTCTCAATGGCATATTTTCCTATTTAGCATTATTTGACTGTTTTATTTATTTTAAATGTTTGTAACTATTTTATGGGTATTGCTCTTGTTATTATTACAATTACCGTTATTACTTTATTTTGCTTTTTATTCCTTCATGTAAAGCGCTTTGTGGCGGCCCTTGTTAAAGGAGCTATAAAAAAATAAAGATGATTGATTGATACAGATTTTATCAAATATGCCTTATATACTTTTGAAAATGCTACATGGTGAAGAGTTGGGTATGTGTTCTGTAAATAGATGTGCTGGCTAGAGTAAAAGGGGTATTAGGGGCAGTGAGTGCACTTGCTTGACCGAGCAACCTATAACACCTTGTGCAGCCCCTCTCCCCAGCAAAATTGTTTCAGCAGGTATGCAAGCTGCTTTGGGTCACTGATTTTCAGCAGGGGTCATGCAACCTCTTTACAGTGCATAAACACCTGTGTGGACTCTTCAGGATCATAACAGGCACAGAAAAAAAGAAAGAAATGTTATTTGGCTAAAAAAAAGAAAAAAAAGAATCTGTTTTGCTTTGGGTCAATGAAAGAGAAATGACACCACCTATCTAAACTTTTGGTAGATTTTTGCACAAAGGACTACAAAGCACCACTTTCCCATTCAAGCCTGGAGGCAGGGGGGGCAAGTTTCCTGACTCCCAAACTACAATGGGATGTGGGAGCTAATTGTTGACTCAATTAACAACTGCTACAAGTGCAACACAAATTTCACAGCAGGTTTAATGCAGAAAGAGAAATACCTGAAGTGACCAGTCACAGTATTTGCATAATGCAACCAATGTTATTACATACCTCAATCCTCAGGTATGGCATAATGCCTTCAAGCAGTTTTGCTTAAATGGGGGGCTTATGTGTTTTGTGTTGCGTAAAGGCTTTGAAATTGTTAATAAAGTGACATTTATAACAAAAGACAATTTTTTTATATATGTTTGTGTTGGTAATGGTTTTGTCTCCACTTTATGTTATTTCCCAGTGTGGAACATAAAAGAATATGTAAGCAATGTTGTTAACCAGTTATTATTATTATTATTATTATTATTATTATTATTATTATTATTATTATTATTATTATGTTTCCATTTTGTTTCTTCCACAGTCTTTCTCATTCTCAAGTTTTTGTTTTCTTGCTTTAGTTCAGACAGTCAACTGATCTCCTTTTTCAGGATTTTGTGTTTTAGTTAAATTTAAATGTATCTGTTAACTGACTGGTTGGATCTGATTTTACAATATAAATCAAAGTTTTACCTTAGTTTATGTCTGAAACTGTAGTAGAATAAAACAAGACTGATGATAAAATAATGTAATGTGCACAATTGCTTTTCTCATTTGCAGTGCTAAATTACGCTTATCCAAGCTCTGCAGTTTGATAAGTAATTTGATAGTTTTAAAAAAAAAAAAGCTTGGTCAAACACACATACCTATTATTCTTACAGAAAGGGAGCGCAAATTAGTTATAGTGTCCTCCTCAGACTAATTTGTACTAGAAAAGAGTTCACAGCTTGAAAAACACTTTTACAACTGGCCCTAATTGGCACTTCTGCTGGGTGTCTCTCAGGCAATGGATAGATTAGGCATGAAGATGAAACTGTCGTCCGTAACACCCCTGAGGGTCACCCCTCCAAGGCAGTGCTGAGGGACATTTACTTGAAGATATTTTTCATGCTGCTCGTTTTTAAACATGTATTTGAAATGTGGTGTGAATAATTACTTAAAGTGGGCTTACTGCAGCAATTCAGATAGATTTGTATAGCGAATTTAACTGAAAGCGTGGTATAACTGAATAAAAGCCAGACTGCTTTTGGTTTAAACATAAGGACTCTTCAGAAGAGTAACTTCAGAAGAGTTTAATATACTGTTTGCATGAATATATCATGAAGCTGTTTTGGCATCCACACCCCTGTATTAAACTGCAAATGCAGCCAGTCAAACACATCCATTTTGACCTGTAGGAGAATTCAGCCAGGATCGAAGTTCTAGAGACAATAAAAAATAAACTAGTTCCAGTTCTAGTTCCATTTATAAAGACTTGAAAACATTTGTTGAGTCATTTATTTATATTACTATACAGTACAGCTATAGCCAAAAGGTTTGCACCACCTAGAATTTTAGAATTGAGACATAATTTAAAAAAACAAATCTATATCAATGTAATTTATATATTTTATTTAACATCATGTAATAAAATAAACTACAAAATGATATCACAAAAGTCTACTGAAAGCCATAATAGTAGTACAGTATTTCATGTTAGATTTTGAAATGTCATGTTTTTGCGTTTTTGAACAAAGCGGTATGTAATTCAATATGTTAACATAACATTATTCATCAGGTTTCATTTGACTTTATGAAGCAAAATGAGTTCATTCTCAAACACACTGGGACCCAATACCATCAGAGGCATTAGTTGGGCCCTCACCTAAATGTTGTAACCGTAGTTTCTTTAATTGGGATTTTAACTTAGCACACAATGCTACCAGATGGTCATAGGTGGTAATTGTCATTCAAATACATCATTAAACAGCAAAAGAACGTCCTTTGGTCAGCACGACTTTAAGGGCAGGGTCAATCGCTTTCTTACGATAAAAATAGCTGTAAAAACCCATGTAAACCAGAGCAGGAATCATGCTTGTGTCTCACGAGATTTCAGCAGTAAATTCTTTTCTCTTGTTAATTTTTTTAAAAGCTTCATGGCAACGCATGAAGCTCTCCTTATGATATTCAGAGTCATTCTTTCCGAAATTACTAGGCAGACGCAGACACAGACACAGGCGGTGACATGAAGGCATCCCCGGGCTGTGATGTGGAGGCATCCCTGGATGGTGACGTGCAGGCCTCCCCCGGCGATGACGAGCAGGCATCCCTCGGCGATGGCTAACCGGCATCCCCAGGCAATGACAAACTAGCCTCCAGGTGGTGCAGGCTCGGCATCCTTAGGCGGTGCAGGCTCGCCAGCCCCAGGCGGTGCAGGACAGGCAACCCTAGGCGGTGCGGGACAGGCAGCCCCAGGCGATGCGGGATAAGGCAGGAGCATGCTCGGAGGCCGTTCAGGGGTAACATGTTTACAGCTAAGAAATGAAAGTGCCATCTTCTGTGGGCCAGAGAACATCTAAGATGGCAGCAGAGAGAGTGGTTGAGTGTTTTATTCACTGATGAATGCTGTTTTGCCCTTGACAGACCTGATGGAAGACAACATGTGTGGAGACGTTGTGGTGAGTGTTATGCTGACCGTTGCATTGTTCAAGCCAACTGGTAGGGCGGTGGAAGTTTGATGATGTGGGGAGGAATCTCCTTTAACAAAAGAACGCCTTTGGTGCAGATTGAGGGCAACCTTACAGCTCAGCGATACATTGACGAAGTCCTTGAGGCAACAGTTTTTCTGTTCCTGCAAGCCATTCCCAAAGTGTCGATTTTCCAGCAGGACAATGCAAGACCACACAGTGCTAGGATTACAATTGCACGACTTCAAGAAAACAATGTTGAGGTCTTGCCACGGCCAGCTTTTTCTCCTGACCTGAGTCCAATAGAACATCTGTGGGACTAAATCGCCAGTGCCATCCACAGGAGACGACCGCGACCAGCCAACCTTCGCCAACTGGCTGCAGCTGCACAGGAAGAGTGGCGGAACATCCCACAGCAGTCTGTCCTGAGGCTGATCAGGTCTATGCGTCAATGCTGACAGGATTGTGTTAATGCTCAGGGAGGTCATGCCCAATATTAACTTTGTAATGTTTTCATTTTGACAGTGTGTCACGTTTCATACTGAAAACATCATGATTCTTTGATCTGTAGTTTTGCTCATATTTTTTGTGATTCTGTTTGATATCTATGTTTAAAATATTTGAGTAAATCCATTAGACCTGAGTGCTGCATTTCTTTTGTGCATCATTATATATACACACACAAATGCTATTCTCTTTATAAAAAGAAATTTAAAAAAGGCATAGTAGGCTTTTTCTCCTTTTTTTAACGAAAATCTTTAATTCAAACCTCCATTAAAGACCAATGATTAAAACCAGTAAAATTTTCATTTTACAGATTATAGCTTTATTTTTCACTGGCAATTGATCAAAAAGGCAATATCATCCTTGGGATAATGTACATTATGTAGACATAAATCATTTTTATTAAGATTAAAATTAACTTTAGTAGAGACAAGAGGAATGAAGCAAGCAGTAAATGCACAGATTGTTTTGTTTGCATAGGCACTGGCAATCCCTTTGATCTGATCACCAGGGAACAGGGTCACGCATTGCTGTGTAAGGTCAGCTATATATTACACTCCTAAAAATGATTACTGAAAGTCAAAACTCAAACCCCTCCATTTCTTGGATGTGCCGTTTATACTCTACAGCGTTGTCTGGATTATTCTGGCCTCTGATAAATCACTGGAGAGCACAGCTGCAGCAAACGCCCCTCAGATTCCCCGACCTTGATGATAAATCCTGGCGATTATTGCTATCCAGAAAAACATGACTTGACATTTGCCTAAATACTTTGGAAAATGCTAACCCATTTTGTCCAAAAACAGCAAATCTTCTCCTTTGTAATAACTTTGCATAAGTATTCACCCTCCTTAGACTTTTCCACATTTTGTAGTGTTACAACCTGGAATTAAAATCGATTTAATTGGGATTTTTACCATTTGAGTTACACAACATACTTAACACTTTGAAGGTGCAATATATTTTTTTATTGTGACACAAAAGTTAATTAAACAAAAAAAAGACAATCCCCCAACTGTCAAGTTGGATGGGGACCGTTGGTGAACAGCAATTTTCAAGTCTTGCCACAGATTCTCAATCGGATTGAGGTCTGGGCTTTGACTGGGCCATTCTAAGACATTCAGGTTCTTGTTTTTAAACCACTCCAGTGTAGCTTGGCTGTGTGTTTAGGGTCATTGTCCTGCTGGAAGGTAAACCACCGCCCCAGTCCCAGGTCTCTTGCAGACTGAAACAGGTTTTCCTCTAGAATTTCCCTGTATTTGACTCCATCCATCTTGCCCTCAATCCTGACCAGTTTCCCAGTCCCTGCCAATGAAAAGCATCCCCATAACATGATGCTGCCACCACCATGCTTCACCGTGGGGATGGTGTTCTCAGGGTGATGAGCAGTGTTGGCTTTGCGCCACACATAGCATTTTGCGCTAAGGCCAAAAAGTTCAATTTTGGTCTCATCAGACCAGAGAACCTTTTTTCACGTTTGCTGTGTCTCCCACATGCCTTTTGGCAAAATCCAAACGGGATTTGATATGGTTTTTTTTCAGCAATGGCTTTCTTCTCGCCACTCTTCCATAAAGCCCAGCTTTGTGGAGTGTCTGGGTTATAGTTGTCCCATGGATGGTTTCTCCCATCTCAGCTGTGGATCTCTCCAGCTCCATCAGAGTTACCATTGGCCTCTTGGTTGCTTCTCTGATTAATGCCCTCCTTACCTGGTCACTGAGTTTTGGTGGACGGCCTTCTCTAGGCAGAGTCGCGGTTGTGCCATATTCTTTCCATTTTTTAATAATGGATTTAACGGTGCTCCGGGGGATGTTCAAAGTTTGGGATATTTTTTTTATAATCCAACCCTGATTGGTGCTTCTCCAGAACTTTATCCCGGACTTGTTTTGATAGCTCCTTGGTCTTTATGATGCTGTTTATTTAGATATGCTCTCTAACAATCTCTGGGGCCTTCCAGAAACAGGTGTATTTAATCTGAGATCATGTGACATTTTAATTGCACACTGGTGGACTCCATTCAACTAATTATGTGACTTCTGAAGGCAATTGGTTGCACCAGAGCTTATGTAGGGGTGTCACAGCAATGGGGGTGAATACTTATGCAATCAAGACTTTTCAGTTTTTTATTTGTAAATAATTTTGAAAAATATGTAGATTTTTTTCCCCACTTCGACATTATGGACTATTTTGTGTAGATCAGTGACAAAAAATCCCAGTTAAATCCATTTTATTTCCAGGTTGTAACACTACAAAATGTGGAAAAGTCCAAGGGGGGTGAATACTTATGCAAGGCACTGTATGTGTTGTTAAATGGCACAATACTTCTGTCCTATTTCAGCTACCATAACAAATATGATTTGTGAGCTATGAGTTTTTTTTAGTGGCCTACAGCAACCTAAAGCAAATATAGATACCAAACCAATTTTACTAGGTAATAATATTGAACTTGACTGAGAAAATCATAGATTATGTCAATGTATCGAATTTGGTCTCCAATATCACATGATTGCTTGCAATATGGCAGCCATATTAGACTAGAGACTCTATGTTTACTATTTAAAAGTGCAATGGAAAACCAGAAATTGCCTCTGCTGTCTGCTTTTTAGGACTTTCAGTCCAGCTGGAAAGTTGGTAATAAGATGGGTAAACATGTCATTTAAAGGGAATTATTTATGAACCACATCTGTTTATTTATATTTTGAACAAAAGAAGTTGCAGTTTTATTATGCCAATTAAGCACAATGCACTAAAACCACTTCTCATTAACTATTAAGATTTACTCATTCTTCTTTAGATGCAAAGCTGTAAAAGCTTTTTGTTGGGGAATGCACATGTCAAGTTTCTTGTCTGGAAAACTGAAATTTTCTTCATTTCGGTTTTTTGGTTCATTACATTTACCAAATGTATTCTCACATTTTTTTAATGTAGTTTTAGGAGGACCTGGAAACCAGTTTAAACTATACCATTGAGTAGGTAGGGTTTAATTTGTCTTAAGAGTTGCAAAATTACTATTAGATTTCTGATTTTCATAACTTTGGGCCATTTGTTATTAATTTATACCGTAGCAGTATTCAGTATTTAAAATCAATGTAGCTACCCCATCAGTGTCATAGTCTCTCTCTGTGTGTGTGTATATATATATATATATATATATATATATATATATATATATATATATATATATATATATATATATATATATATATATATATAATTAAATAATGCTCTTAAGTAATTCATAACTCCTGAGTTAAAAGTGCATAGGGCCCACAGTGTTTTTTTTTTTCTATATGAAACATTATAAAACAACAGCAATGCAGCTGCCTGCTTCTATTTGTGTATGGTACCTATAACGCAGCATTGGGACAGCCAACATGCGCTAAATAAAAATAATGTGAAGTCATGCTCTATGAAATTTTATACACATTTGCTGATCATTACTTAAGATTGCTTTGTGCTAACTTTGGCAGACCTTGACTTGGCTCTGAAATTAAAAGGGATGATGTATTTCCTCTTATTTATTATTTGCACTGGGCTACTGAAGAAAAAAATAAGAGAGTATGCCTATGAGTGGCCTGTTGCCATGAATAACAGAGCAGAACTTCCACTGGTGCCTCATTAGCTTGTGGAAAACAGTTCCCACGGGACACGACAGGGTGTAAATAAATTTAAAACATTTCAGACTTGCAAGGTTTTCATGCCAAATTTGTAAAATGTTAGAGGCCAACAGTAGAAGTTCAATAGCGGTGTAAATTTGCAGAAAAAAATTAGAGAGTTTTATAGAGCATGGTTGAAATACACAAAAACACAGTACTGTAAATATATTGAAAATGACAGATACACTGGTATTATGACTTCTAGCTAACCTTAGCTTGTTTGTTTTAAGTAATACAAAGGTTTTGTTACAGTAATCCTAATCTATTTCTCCCATGTGACAATATTAATTATAAAATGTCTTTATTTAGGAAGGCCATATGAGTTTCAGGTAGCTCGTTTACAATGGTGTCCTAAAAAGTACAACAGTAGGTTTCAAAATAAAAATAATAAAAACACATAATGACAAGACAATACACAAGGTACACATTAAGTTCACACAGCACTATTTAAGTACTGGAACAACAATTTTTTTAAATCTCAACAGGAGATGTCAGATCTAAGTCCTGCGGGTAACAGGTTCCAGTCTATAGCAGCAGAAAAAACAAAAGATTTTCTTCCCGCAGCACTTTTTACAGATGGTATATTGAAGTATTTTGTGCCACAGACATTACGTAGGCTGTATTTACAAGTAAACTCATGAAACAAGCTGTTTTAAATAAACTGGTAATGTGTTAGGTGTCCCTTTAAAAAATAATCAAATTCCAATGATAATTCCTTCTGTTAGCAGGTGATAGCAAATTTAATCTAGAACACAAGCTGCAGTGATGCTCTAGAGGAGTACACTGGAGTACAAACCTATAGATCCTATTATACATTGTATCGATCTTCAGTGAATCCTTAATAGGAGTTTCCAGGGTGACATCATTTGACAATTATCATCTAAGTGGATTTAAGATATGGTTAAAATAGCCAACATCCGCCCTACATGTAAGATTTATTCAGCGATAAATGGTTTTGTACTGTACTGTATTTTTTGTAATGTCCTGGGATACAAATAACATCACAACATTTACAGTTCTGAAAGGCCATGGTTAGGTCCTGTGTTTAGGGAGAACAGCCTCTTAATGCTACGCCAGTTTCCTAGCTTGCTGAGTGTTTTATTACATTCCTTTATGAGGTTATAACATTGCGATGTTACAGTAACAATTCACAAAGTAGACATGCAGTCAGCACACCATTTGTTTCTTAAAAAGTATATACTGTATTGTATGAACTATATATATATATATATATATATATATATATATATATATATATATATATATATATAGATATATATACAGTACTGTGCAAAAGTTTTAGGCAGGTGTGAAAAAATGCTGTAAAGTAAGAATGCTTTCAAAAATAGACATGTTAATAGATTATATTTATCAATTAACTAAATGCAAAGTTAGTGAACAGAAGAAAAATCTAAATCAAATCCATATTTGGTGTGACCACCCTTTGCCTTCAAAACAGCATCAATTCTTCTAGGTACGCTTGCACAAAGTCAGGGATTTTGTAGGCATATAGTCAGGTGTATGATTAAACAATTATACCAAACAGGTGCTAATGATCATCAATTCAATATGTAGGTTGAAACACAATCATTAACGGAAACAGAAACAGCTGTGTAGGAGGAATAAAACTAGGTGAGGAACAGCCAAACTCAGCTAACAAGGTGAGGTTGCTGAAGACAGTTTACTGTCAAAAGTCATACACCATGGCAAGACTGAGCACAGTAACAAGACACAAGGTAGTTATACTGCATCAGCAAGGTCTCTCCCAGGCAGAAATTTCAAGGCAGACAGGGGTTTCCAGATGTGCTGCCCAAGCTCTTTTGAAGAAGCACAAAGAAACGGGCAACGTTGAGGACCGTAGACGCAGTGGTCGGCCAAGGAAACTTACTGCAGCAGATGAAAGACACATCATGCTTACTTCCGTTCTCAATCAGAAGATGTCCAGCAGTGCCATCAGCTCAGAATTGCCAAATCAGTGACAAAAAATCCCAGTTAAATCCATTTTAATTCCAGGTTGTAACACTACAAAATGTGGAAAAGTCCAAGGGGGGTGAATACTTATGCAAGGCACTGTATATATATATATATATATATATATATATATATATATATATATATATATATATATTTATTTATTTTTTTTCGTTCAAAACTTTATTATTTTTTTAGGACAACTAAAATAGAAAGGCAATTCTGTAACACGTCACCACTTTGAATAAAACATAATTTAAGATAACGCTACTTGCTATTGCACAATTTTTTTGTCTCCATAGTTTTATTATAGTAAAAATAAAATTGTATTTTTCATTTCAAAAGATAATAGGGCAAAATATAGACGCTTCATTGAGGAATGGTCCACATGCAAACAGGAGACCTTACAACGTTAGAGGACTCATGGGGACACAGTCAGTCTGGGTGTTGTCAGGTGGTACAATAAAATACAATGAATGAATTATGAAATCGCATATTTTTCCAGGAATTGGTTAAAATTTTTAAAAAAAAAACATTTTCTGGGAACGAACCGCTTTCTTTGAAAATCTGCCGGTATTGTTTACAATTACACTTTGTGGCTGAATGCAAGTAAGTAACACATGCCAGTGTGAGAAGCCGCACCGTTCTCATCAAGTCCTGATGCTCCTAATATGTGGGTGGGTATAGCTTCCCTGTTGGAAACAGAAAGGTAGACTTTGTCAGTAGGTTCTTAAATTAACCTCAGCCCTTGAAGAACCAGTCTTGTGCCTTCAAGGCCTGTTTTAATTAGCAGAAATTAATGATGCCAAAATATTTTTAAAGCCACTTTATTTATTAATGATGGGAAAATTAGTCACAGAAAACTAGCCTAATGACAGAACATTCCTTTATACGACCTATGAATCATGTCTTGGGATGGCTGAGAAAATGTTTCACAAAATGTAATAGATTCTTATTTAAATTACTGTTAGTTGCAGTGATTCACCACAAATGTAATGTAGCAGTGAATGAAAATGCACTACCACAGGAAGACTGCAGATTTTATTTCACTCTCACTCCCTGCTGAGACAATAACCACTGCCTCGCAGGGCAGAAATTACACTCAGATCCTTTATTGGTGAGTTTGACCACCAAGTCCACACTGTTTCTAAGCATGCACCACAAACAATGTGATCTTATAGCAATTCCCGTTAAGATACTCTGTAATTCTTGTGCCACTTAACTGTAAAATACTTGGATCCTGGCATGCTATGTGGATTATGAGCATCACAGTATCGAAGATTGTGTGCTCACTTCCAGGTGTGGCTTATTCATTTCTTATAATACATTCTTTTAAAATGAATGTTTCTAATTAGTGGTTGGTACAGGAAACCTTGCTTTTTAACCTTGTTGGGTCAAATTAATTGTAAGCACCAGGTGTGGGCAGTTTTTTTTTTTTAAATCATCATAAATCGAAACACAAATTGTATTTTAACGACACATACATTTGGAAAGTCATCTACCTACTACTTTGTAAAGACACACCCAGCAGGATCAGTTTGGGTCTCACTCTTTATAGCATTATGTGCTTTTTTGTATGGTAGTTAAGTAACTCACTGTCACAAAGACGGCCAGAGTGGGTGGCGTCAGACCAGACAGGAATTCAAACAAAGAGACGGTGGTTGTGATGAGCTGAGTGCAATGGCTGCACTCAGCGTTTAATAACAAAATAAAAGGTTTAAACAACGGAATACAAAACAGGACACGGCACTTGACGCCAAAATAAACACACAGACAAAACGACTGACACTTAACAAACGGTGCACGGAGACAAACAAACACGGTGAGAACAAACACTTATATTTACGATCTTTCGCTTTTAATTACTCCTCTCTCTCTCTCACCCGTTCTCCTCTTCCGAACACCCAAACCCCTAGTGCAAGAAACGTGCATCTATATATACTGTTGTGCTGGGATTCAATTACTAATTAATTACTCACTTGAATCCCAGCACGTGAATTCATTACGTGAAACCCCGTGTTCACATATTATATTTTAAATGCACGTGCGTGATGTGCAATCCCGTGCCTAAATACAAATATACACTATTTAAATACACGTGAAACACAGACCCGTTTATATCCCGTGTACCAATGACTATACACCAACATTTACACACGCAACATACACACAACACACAAATGCACACAGGGGCGGGGCACTTTGCCACATATACCCCCCCTTGTGCGCAGCACACATGGCCTCAACGGCCACCTCCCCCCTTAAAAACCCAGCAGTCCAGGACAAAGTCTCGGGCTGGGAAGGGAGGCTTCAGTGGGCCCATGGCTGGCCATGCTGTCAGCACCCCTGCCGGTAGTGGCACGGCTGACAGCCTGTTGGTCCCGTCCTGCAGCGAAAAAGCTGCGGGGGCAGGTGGTCCCCCGACCTCCCCCTTCTTCGTAGCCGGCAGCTCCCTCCTGTGGGGCTCCGGCCACAAGAACTCCTGCAGCGAAAAAGCTGCAATGGGAGCAGGTCTCCGGACCTCCCCCACGATCTCCGGCAGCGAAACTGCTGCTGGGGTTGGTGGTCTCCAGACCTCCTCCCCCTTCGTGGCCGGCAGCTCCCCTTTCTGGGGCTCCGGCCACCGTACTCCCTGCGGAGGTACGGGCAGCAGAGGCAGCTCCTGCTCCTCTGCTCCGGGCGGTGGTGGAGGCAGAGGCAGCTCCTGCTCCTCTGCTCCTTGCGGTGGTGGTGGCGGAGGCAGAGGCAGCTCCTGCTCCTCTGCTCCTTGCGGTGGTGGCGGAGGCAGAGGCAGCTCCTGCTCCTCTGCTCCTGGAGGTGGTGGAGGCAGAGGCAGCTCCAGCTCCTCTGCTCCTGGCGGTGGTGGTGGCGGAGGCAGAGGCAGCTCCTGCTCCTCTGCTCCTGGAGGTGGTGGAGGCAGAGGCAGCTCCAGCTCCTCTGCTCCTGGCGGTGCTGGCTCCCTCTGCTGTGGCGGCTGGGCATGTGCACGCCGTGCTGCCTTCAGCAGCATAGCGAGAGGCTGCTGGGGGACACCAGCATCCTGCCCTTCTCCCCCCCAAAAATTTTCAGGGGGTTGAGCCTGTAACCCCTCCCCTTCCGGCTCTTGGGGCTGAACCAGCAGGCATTTCCCCTCTGCTGGTGGCTTGGGTCCCAGAGCTGTGGAAGCCCCGACTTGCCTCCCTTTGGGCTGTGGACGCACCGACTCCTCCCTTTTGGGCTGTGGACGCACCGACTCCTCCCTTTTGGGCTGTGGACGCACCGACTCCTCCCTTTTGGGCTGTGGACGCACCGACTCCTCCCTTTTGGGCTGTGGACGCACCGACTCCCCCCTCTTGGGCTGTGGACGTTCGGGCTCCCCCCACTCAGGCGTAGGACGTTCGGGCTCCTCCCACTCAGGCGTAGGACGTTCGGGCTCCTCCCACTCAGGCGTAGGACGTTCGGGCTCCTCCCACTCAGGCGTAGGACGTTCGGGCTCCTCCCACTCAGGCGTAGGACGTTCGGGCTCCTTCCGCTTGGGCTGTGGACGCTCAGGCTCCTCCCGTTTGGGCTGTGGACGCTCAGGCTCCTCCCATTTGGGCTGTGGACGCTCAGGCTCCTCCCATTTGGGCTGTGGACGCTCAGGCTCCTCCCGCTCGGGCTGTGGACGCTCAGGCTCCTCCCGCTCGGGCTGTGGAGGCAAAACCAGCAGGCATTCACCCTCTGCTGGTGGAGATGGGGACAGCAGGTACTCACCCTCTGCTGGTGGAGATGGGGACAGCAGGTACTCCTCTGCTGGTGGTCCTGCTACCTGGGCTGCTGTTCCATTTATGGTTGCCTCCAGGTAGCTGAGGACAAACTCCACACCTTCCTCCAAGGTGTTTGGGGTGTGTTCCTCCTGATATGCCTCCCATCTCTCACAGTCCATCATCCACAGAGCCCGGACGACCATGGGCAGAGACTGGGCCTCCAGCCCAGCATTCTCCAGGAACCAGCCCCGCAGTTTGATGGCGTCTTCTGCCATTGACTCTCTTTTTTTCTTTTTTTTTTCCCCCAAAAACAATATTTGTAATCCTTTTTTTTTTTTTTTTTTTTTTTTTTTTTTAAACAAAACCCCTCCTGGTCTGACGCTTGGAGGCGCGGCTATCCCACGATGACACCACGTGTCACAAAGACGGCCAGAGTGGGTGGCGTCAGACCAGACAGGAATTCAAACAAAGAGACGGTGGTTGTGATGAGCTGAGTGCAATGGCTGCACTCAGCGTTTAATAACAAAATAAAAGGTTTAAACAACGGAATACAAAACAGGACACGGCACTTGACGCCAAAATAAACACACAGACAAAACGACTGACACTTAACAAACGGTGCACGGAGACAAACAAACACGGTGAGAACAAACACTTATATTTACGATCTTTCGCTTTTAATTACTCCTCTCTCTCTCTCACCCGTTCTCCTCTTCCGAACACCCAAACCCCTAGTGCAAGAAACGTGCATCTATATATACTGTTGTGCTGGGATTCAATTACTAATTAATTACTCACTTGAATCCCAGCACGTGAATTCATTACGTGAAACCCCGTGTTCACATATTATATTTTAAATGCACGTGCGTGATGTGCAATCCCGTGCCTAAATACAAATATACACTATTTAAATACACGTGAAACACAGACCCGTTTATATCCCGTGTACCAATGACTATACACCAACATTTACACACGCAACATACACACAACACACAAATGCACACAGGGGCGGGGCACTTTGCCACACTCACTAAGAGCTTTTGGATCTCACTCTTTATAGCATTGTGTGTTTCTTTTGTATGGTAGTTAAGAAGCTCACTAAGCGCTTTTGGGTTTCACTCTATAGCACTGTGTTTCTTTTGTATGGTAGTCAAGTAGCTCACTAAGCGCTTTTTGGTCTCACTCTTTATGGCATTGTGTGTTTTTTTTTTGTATGGTAGTTAAGAGGCTTGTGAAGAGCTTTAGGGCAGGGCCTGCCTTAAGGCCAGGAGAGAGAGGCGGCCGCCTAGGCCCCCACCCTTTAGGGGGCCCCACACTGAACTGGACTGCCGTGAGATTTAATGTGCTGTCAGATTTAGTGTGTTCATTATGTTATGGTGCTAGATTCTTGCGCTAGGGTACTTTATATAGCACCAGCAACATTAAATTCTGGCCAAAGTAGACAAGTTTACATTTTTTTGTATTGTTTTTTTATTCCTTAGCAACCATATGATGATAGTTTATCATTGGGTCTGGACTACTCACATGACCCACCCACACTAATCCACATACACAGGAGAGAAGGTTAGTGTCATGTGGGAAAGTGGTAGCAAACATGTAGGAGCACACTTTTACAGTTATAACTATTAAATCTTTGTTCAGCAAGTCAAAAACGTATGTGGGCAATAGTAGACTTAACAGGTAACAATACACTGTAATAATAATAATAATAATAATAATAATAATAATAATAATAATAATAATAATAATTTGTTAAATAAGTACACTATCTAAATTGTTTGTAATTATCCAAAACATTTTGTTCCTTTTTTAAAAAAAAAACGAAATGACAGGGACCGCAAATAATTAAAACAATCTTTATTTAAAACTTAGAACATAACATGTAAAACGCAATTGTGTAACAGATCAACTATAATCAAAAAGTGCAGAGAGGGGGTTGCACAGAGTTCTCTTTTCTACAGTGCTTGAGAGACAACTTTCACAGACAATGCCAGGTGTGTGAGGTGAGGCTGGCACTGGGGCAGGTGTACGTTCATTGTTCTGGGTAAATTCCTGCGAGGGGTAGAGGTTGGGGGTGAATGGTCCTGGTTGCTGCCATGATGGGGGTTGCACAGGCCTTGGTTCGCCAGACCTGCCGCTATTTCTTGGTGTATGTATTTATTTTGTGTTTCCGCTTACTACATTCTGGATTTGAGTTTTGCTGACAACACTATGACAGCTCTGCTTTCTTGCTCTCCCCAGTCAGAAACAAACAAACAAAAAATAACATTTGTAAAAAATAAATGTTCCGTGTTTTTAAGCTAATCATGGGTACAATCAAAATATTTATTTAAATAACAATAAAAACAAACAACAAAAATACGTGTTAAAGCGTGTTTGAAACTAAACCAATAACTAAGAGGTTTAACAATAAAATAACTGGGAAAAACATAGTTTTTGTATAAAATTATTTTTGATAGCATTTTTTTTTAAAGAATAATTATCACCCATATACTCTAATATTATGCCTTTGTTTCTTTGACTTCCACCGGCATTTAACAAAGCAAAAAAAAAAAAAAAATGTATGGATATTTTGTTTTTTTTGGTTATTATTATTATTATTATTATTATTATTATTATTAATAATTTATTGCTGCCTGGTTATTCTCGCTGACGACCTGTCAGAACCCACTTACAGTGCCTTGCATAAGTATTCACCCCCCTTGGACTTTTCCAGATTTTGTAGTGTCACAACCTGGAATTAAAATCGATTTAATTGGGATTTTTACCATTTGAGTTACACAACATACTTAACACTTTGAAGGTGCAAAATATTTTTTTATTGTGACACAAAAGTTAATTAAATAAAAAAAAAACATTTGTTGGTTGCATAAGTATTCACCCCCCTGAGTCAATACTTGGTAAAAGCACCTTTGGCAGCAATTACAACTGTGAGTCTTTTTGGGTAAGTCTCTACCAG
Source organism: Acipenser ruthenus (assembly GCF_902713425.1). Taxonomy (NCBI): domain Eukaryota; kingdom Metazoa; phylum Chordata; class Actinopteri; order Acipenseriformes; family Acipenseridae; genus Acipenser; species Acipenser ruthenus. The sequence goes on from NC_081192.1 coordinate 45,918,703, forward strand.
CTTTGCACATCTGGATCCTGCAATTTTTGCCCATTCTTCTTGGAAAAATTGCTCAAGCTCTGTCAAGTTGGATGGGGACCGTTGGTGAACAGCAATTTTCAAGTCTTGCCACAGATTCTCAATTGGATTGAGGTCTGGGCTTTGACTGGGCCATTCTAAGACATTCAGGTTCTTGTTTTTAAACCACTCCAGTGTAGCTTTGGCTGTGTGTTTAGGGTCATTGTCCTGCTGGAAGGTGAACCTCCGCCCCAGTCCCAGTTCTCTTGCAGACTGAAACAGGTTTTCCTCTAGAATTTCCCTGTATTTGGCTCCATCCATCTTGCCCTCAATCCTGACCAGTTTCCCAGTCCGTGCCAATGAAAAGCATCCCCATAACATGATGCTGCCACCACCATGCTTCACCGTGGGGATGGTGTTCTCAGGGTGATGAGCAGTGTTGGCTTTGCGCCACACATAGCGTTTTGCGCTAAGGCCAAAAAGTTCAACTTTGGTCTCATCAGACCAGAGAACCTTTTTTCACGTTTGCTGTGTCTCCCACCTGCTTTTTGGCAAAATCCAAACGGGATTTGACATGGGTTTTTTTCAGCAATGGCTTTCTTCTCGCCACTCTTCCATAAAGCCCAGCTTTGTGGAGCGTCCGGGTTATAGTTGTCCCATGGACGGTTTCTCCCATCTCAGCTGTGAATCTCCCCAGCTCCTTCAGAGTTACCATTGGCCTCTTGGTTGCTTCTCTGACTAATGCCCTCCTTACCTGGTCACTGAGTTTTGGTGGACGGCCTTCTCTAGGCAGAGTTGCGGTTGTGCCATATTCTTTCCATTTTTTAATAATGGATTTAACGGTGCTCCGGGGGATGTTCAAAGTTTGGGATATTTTTTTATAACCCAACCCTGATTGGTGCTTCTCCAGAACTTTATCCCAGACTTGTTTTGATAGCTCCTTGGTCTTCATGATGCTGTTTGTTTAGATATGCTCTCTAACAAACTCTGGGGCCTTCCAGAAACAGGTGTGTTTAATCTGAGATCATGTGAAACACCTTAATTGCACACAGGTGGACTCCATTCAACTAATTATGTGACTTCTGAAGGCAATTGGTTGCACCAGAGCTTATTTAGGGGTGTCACAGCAAAGGGGGTGAATACTTATGCAATCAAGACTTTTCAGTTTTTTATTTGTAAATAATTTTGAAAAATATGTAGATTTTTTTCCCCACTTCGACATTATGGACTATTTTGTGTAGATCAGTGACAAAAAATCCCAATTAAATCCATTTTAATTCCAGGTTGTAACACTACAAAATGTGGAAAAGTCCAAGGGGGGTGAATACTTATGCAAGGCACTGTATAGTTGGGAATTACAGTGTTTTTCAGTAGGTCTATTGGTGGATGGTAATTTTTGAAAAAAGTTCATACGTGATATTTTTTTGAAGTAGACTGGAATTCTGAGTGCTTTGAAGTTGTGAATTATATGAAGTTTAACAAACAAACTGAAACAAGCATTAATTAAAATATTAATATCATTAATATTATTTACCGTATCTTTACATTAGTATATGTAGGTGCATATGGGCAGCAGTGTGGAGTAGTGGTTAGGGCTCTGGGTTCAATCCCAGGTGGGGGACATTGCTGTTGTACCCTTGAGTAAGGTACTTTTCATACAATTACATTATTTTCTATGTAAAAATAATGTGTAAAAAAGAATGTAATTGTATGTAAAAATAATGTGATTATCTTGTACAATAGTAAGTCACCCTGGATAAGGCCATCTGCTAAGAAATAAATAATAATATGACTACATGACGCACTCTTAAGATACGGTTGCTACTGTAGCATTCATTTGATGTTCTGGACCCACACTTAATCATCACTGGCTAGGGCCCTGCACAGCCTAAGGCCGGACCTGCTTTTGGGTCTCACTCTTTACAGCATTGTGGTTTTTTTGTATGGTAGTTAAGAAGCTCGCCAAGAGCTTTTAAGGACATGGGCTTACATCCCCTGCCACGGCTGTAAATTCCAAAAATTCATGACCATGACATATGTACAGATATAGTATAGAACAATAACTAGCAATGAAATTCTACCAACATTTTTTTTTTTAATTTCCAATATGCAGCTTTATTCATGTAATTAAGCCCATATGTCAAAATGTCGACCATGTGTCAAAATGTGTATATATTTTTTTTAAGCATTTGTACTTATATATATATTTTTTTTACCTATTAACTTATGAAGTACCCATTTATTACAAAAAAATATACATATTAACCCTTTAAGGTACAAGGGACATGTCGCCCACACAAAACTGATGCTACCTTTCTTAATTTTTAGGTGCACGGAACAGGGTTTCAAATGTACTACTGTCAGATTGGATATGATCATCCAAATGGTCAGTTTCCTCGTGATATTTCTTGTATACATTAGGGGTTAAAGTCACTAAGTCATTTGTAATAACTGAGCAGCACCCACTTCGAGTGGTTAAGGGAAAATCTATTGGGGTCTCCCCGTGCAACTTTATTCAAAATAAATTAATAAATAATAAATAAAAAAAAATCAAATATACGGCAAAGCAGATGTTTTAAATTGAAATACAGTACCTGGTGGAGTCCTGGATGGAATGGACAATAACATCGACCGTACACGTCCTATTTTTATTCAGCACACCGAATTACAATAAAAAATAAATCTATAAAAAAAAATTTCTTCTGAATACAGACACACCAGTCTGACACAAAACAGTAACAATCACCGCTGATCTACGTTCCATATGTTACTGCGGGGCCACGCCTCGTGCGCGCCGGAGTCATTTGTTAGTACTGTACGTGCACGCTCTCGTGGACTCCAGGCAACCACCAGGCGCTGTAGATATGGCGGATGACCTGGATGAGCTGCTGGACGAAGTGGAAAGCAAATTCTGCAAAAATATTTCGGTCACAACACCACATTCCATCAGAAAGGAGGATGGCCTCAGCAACACTTCCCCGACCAAAAGGAAAACAGAAGTCAAAAAGGAAACATTCAGGCACAGTCCTTTTTATTAAATATTTTGGTGAACTCGTTTAGTTTCAAACAAAATCCTGATTATACTAGGGCCTTTAAATTGCACGTTATGCCGCTGAGCAAAATGTTACATTCGTGCTTTTTAAATTCATATTGTCATTTGGTTTTATGTGTGTGATTTGTGAATATAATAGTAGCGAAGGCCCTGCTATGTGTTCAGTATCAAATAGAACACACGCGAGTGAGAACTACAGGCTTAAATTTTATCAAGATTTGTTGGTGACGTGTTGAGCCTGCATTATGTAAAGGAGAGGTGCCTGGTTTGTTACAATTATTTTTTGGAACAAGTTGTTACTTGGTCCGAATAGACATAAGTGGTGAGATTATTGTGGTTCTGTACATTTTGTTTGTTTGTTTGTTTTATTCTAGTCGTGTAGCAGTGCTTGAGACCGCTAAAGCCTACTGTTTTATTATTATTATTATTATTATTATTATTATTATTATTATTATTATTAATAATAATAATAATAATAATAATAATAATAATAATAATTCAGTAGTTAAGGACCAACCCACCGACACAATGATTAGATAAACAACTTTATTGATGAGGTATGCGAAGCAAATGAACATAGAACAACAATTTGGCATAACAGTAACACCTACTCGGATCGAAGATCCCCTACCTCGCATTAGGACGAGGCAGGAGACCCCCATAGAACTATACTTAGACATTTAAAGTAGGAGATGGGGGCAGGAGGTGGGTTGCGAAAGAACAAATGCAAAAGGAAGGGTGAATAAACAGGCTATTTATGCTCGCGGTAATTATTAAATTTGGATTCATTAGATTATGTGATTCAATTAGATGAAGTTATAATTGTGTTGGGGTTTGTCCATCCTGCCGAACAGAAGTTGTAAAGTTTAATAAATAATTTCGGGATTACTTGAAGTAGCACTACCGCTGAATAACACTAGATGTCACCAAGAGCAAGTTGATAAATACGGCAATGGTGTGAAAAATGATGTTTTAAATAGCAACTATTTTGTTAACTGACCTTTTTAAATTGAAATGTATTATTGTAGCTCTTCTAGAGTGACCTCAGAAACATATTCTGATGTTGACATAGATGACCTTATTGAAGAATTGTTTGATGGTGACGACAGTCTTCGTGTACAGCCAGTTGTAAGTAAATGTTCTTAAATGCGTGTTTTTTTGTTTTTTTTTTAAACAATATTTGTTGGATAGTTTTCTGACAATAACAAGCAACGAGCATGTTAAACATCATTAATAATGGTCATTGTGTCATTAAGAGTTTAAATTCAAATTTTCCTCAGCAACACAGTGTGACTACACAGGGAACGTCCGAAATAATGGCAGACAATATTTCAACGTCAGATTGTTCAGAAACTGATAGGGAGATGGAATTTGTGGCCGAATTCAACTTTCCCACTCAACGTTGTGTAGATGATTGTGCATGTGTTGTGTCAGGAAATGTAAATGAAAACCAAATACGAAGGATGAAAAAATGCAATATTATTTTTATTTTTTGGTCGGATCATCCCCTTTAATCTGCAGTTTCTCTTTAATATTATTATTATTATTATTATTATTATTATTATTATTATTATTATTAATTTCTTAGCAGACGCCCTTATCCAGGGCGACTTACAATTGTTACAAGAGATCACATTATTTTTACATACAATTACATTATTTTCTTTTTACACATTATTGTTACATACAATTACCCATTTATACAGTTGGGTTTTTACTGTTTTTTTTCAGGCGAAATCAGTCTTCACAAAAAGAATATTAAAGTACTCACTGGCAATTAGGTTTTTTTTTATTTTATTTTTATGATAACCTCAATGGATTTTGGTAATGTTAATAAAAAAAAGTAGACTATTGTTTTATTGATTTCAACTAACAGACTAAAAAGTATGTGTGAACCTATTTTGTGTGTTTTTGCTATTGAAAATAAGTAGACTTCTTCCACCAGTTAGATTACGTTTCTTTAGGTGGCATTTGATATGGTGCTGACAAAGAGTATTTAAGTGTAAATATACATATTTATTGTAAAAAGTATTACATCATTTAGCTTCACTGGCTATTGGTTTTGTTAAGCATCTGTTTCTTTTCATCTTTACAGAAAACTACAGCAACAAGCCATTCAGCCAGCAGCTCATCATGTCATGTAGCAAGCAGAAAGTAAGTTGAGCAAAGTAAAAAAAAAATGACAAGTAAATCCATGCAATTTCTCTAGATTGTTTCACTGCTGACATGGTTGGAAAATGTTCTTGACTGTGTAAAAATTTATTAGCAAACCGCTAATACGTCAAAATATGAACAAAATGTTGGCTTCTGTTGTCGACCTTATATGTAGAGTAATTGCTGACATTTTACAATGTGAAACTTAATTCGTGGTATTCTTCTTTTAGTTACATAATGTCAGTAAATTTATCTTTCCAACTTTGAGAAAAAGTAACTGTTCTAGTCTTAAACAGTATGTTTTAGATTCTAATTACCATTGTTTTCAAATACCCTTTAAATTGCATCTATATTGATTTGCTGCACAGGTGTTGTCCTATATATCTTGGTGGCAGTTCTACATCATGTGGTGTAGGAACAAGCATTTCACAAAGGTGAGCAAAAACCCTGTAACTATCCTGGGTTTGTTCTAGAACAGTGGTTCCCAACCTTTTTCAATGTAGGAACCACCTTGGTGTTTGGATTTTTCCCACAGACCACTTGCCACTCATTTTTTCACTAAAGCATTTTGAAACGAATTGGTATGTGTATATGTATAAGTACATGTAGAAAGTAAAGTATTTATATAACATACCTAACTTAATGAGATTCCTGGGCTTGAATCTTCGATACCAGGTCAGCAAGGAATGTTGTTGTTTTGATCATTGAAAGTTGCTGATGGCAAAGTTCCTGTTTCTTTTGTTTAAGTTTATTTGTTTCACATTCTGAATGCTTTGTAGGTAAAGGGTGTCTCAGTCTTTCAGGTTTAAGAGTTTTGTTTGACAAAACCTCCTGACAAATAATGCACTGGGGCTTTGGGTCGTCCTCTGATCCAGTAAATGTAAATACCATGCTGGTCCCTGCAACCATTACCTCGTGTAGTTTATAAATTGCTCGACCTTCGGACTCGTAATTTATGACGTCACTGAAGCCTTGGATGAAATTATTTTCCTGTAACTCACTGAAACCCATCTATTATTCTATATATAAACACACCTGTAGTAAATGAAAACAGATAAAGGGGAAGATGCAGACTATATACATGTCTTATAATTATATATCACGTGGTTAAAGCTTTTTGTGTTGCTTAGTAATAGTAGTAGCACAACGTGTGTTTGTGCAGAAATGGGGTTTCTCAAGAACTGCGTAACTGAATGTTGGGAGTTGTTTGCGGACCACCTGGAGTTTACTCATGGACCACAGGTTGGGAATCACTGTTCTAGAACATAGGCCTGTCTCATTGGCCACGTTAATAAAGGCCATGTCGTCATAACTCTCCTAAATTTGATTAAAAGGTGCATAAACTGTAAATAACATGTATTTGTGCAAACTAAAGTGGAGAAATAAAAAAAAAAACATATTTGAGTTATGGTATAATCCTGTTTACATAGGACATGCAACCAGTTAAGATGCACTGCCTGTGATTTCCGTGTAGCAACATTTGATGATTATGAATGGGACCAGTCAAGTGATTACTTATTTTTTAGGTAAGTACATGTATCATTGGAGAAGCCAAAAATATTTGTAGCAAAACTACAAAGCTTTCTGTTACCATTTAACTTCTTACATGTATGACTATTTTCTAAACATTGACATTTCTGAACCATCATAAGTATATTCACAAATGATTCTCTACTACATTCTCTTTGACAATTGACATTAAACAGCCAAATAATGTATTTATTTATGATAAATCATCAGTAAAAAAAAAAAGGTTTGTTTGAACTGCTTGTATTTGATTGGTGAATATAAATCAGGATTGCTTTGTTTTCTGATAGCCAACAGTAAAGAAGTATGATGTTTTCAAATTTTGATGTTCCCAGAAAGTAATACATGTATATTAGTTTTGACTTTTTTCTTTTATTTTTCAAATATATACCAGAAACAACATGCCTGACTCTAACAAGCTAAAAGCAAAACTGGTTAGAAGAAGGGGGACACGAGCCTATGCTTGTCAGTGCAGTTGGAGATCAATACAGAACCTGGTAGACCTCAAAACTGACAAAGAGCTTAAGTGGGTTTGTGGTAAACACGCAGCATGAAAGTCATTGTTTGATGTTTTATAATTATATGTATATGCAATGAAGTGCACTATTTTGGTGATAATTTGCATCTCAAAGATACATGCCTTGATTTAACAGTTGTATTAGGAACACTTTCTAGTATTATATGTTTATTTGTCACAATTCTGTACATACTACATTTTGCATTGTTTCTTGCTGAGAAAAATGGTAATATTGTATGGTAATAAAAGCTAAATGGACAGTTTCTTGACCCTGATACTTATTCAAGTTTTGTGTTTGTTTTAATACGTTGTTCAATAACTAAATCTATTTATCAAATGTATAACAAACAATACACTGTAGTTTTAAAATGCTGTATACTTAAGTAAAAAAAAAAAGGTAATTTCTGTTGATTTACACTGTACATTACATCGACGATTTTTGAATCTATTTATTATATTCAGTAGTAGTAAATGTAAAAATATTTCATTAAATCACAAGGGTACCATTTGTTCTTGTATATCTATTTACAGTGCCCCCCCCCCCCCCCCCCACTATCCCTTTTAATCCATTATATTTATGGGTTGTCAATAATGTTAATATATTTGTACACACTTTTTGACTCATGAAGCCGGTATAGACTTAAATGTCCTAAATTAAGATACCATTATTGAAATAAATATTTTCTAAATGTGTATGTTTAATAAAATGACTTTAAAAGGTGAATCTTGATTTCTTGTTTACATAGATTTGGTATTGTGTTGGCAACATGCCTTGGAAATACTTGGTTGAGCGCAGTCTGTTGGGACAGGGTACAGTAGCAAAGGCCACTTATTTACTGTCGCCAACAAAAGCAAAACACTTCCTTATCTCCTGTAATCCCATTATAAGTCTTGTGTTAAGTAATGCTTATTGGACATTTTCAGAAGAAATACTTTTAAGGGCCAATGAAACTCTATATATACAACAACAAGAAAGTATGCCAGCCAGAGAAAGGTGACAGAGCTACAGTACATCAGTGCTGCCCAAAATTATCAAAAATGTATTCTCAGGAATTTCATAACAGACTTGTATGAATAATAATCTCAAAACAGATTCACCTGTTTATACTGTACATTTCTATTTCTAAATATAAATGGAAAATGTAATATGTAGTTGATCTACACCCCTACCAACTGTCACTGGTGAACCAGTGAAATCTGAGCAGCAAGCCGAAATCTCTGTGTAGCTCAATACATAAAACCTGAGCTTATGGTCCATAAATCATAACCTCAAATCCTGCTGTTAAACTATTTTATACAAAGGAACTTCTTGTTTTAGAAGTATAGTAGTTAAATCCTCTCAATTGATTTGGAGTTAAGAATCCTGTTATGTTTTACTAGACATTTTTTGTTTTAACTTGAAACAAAACATCTCATTGATGAGGAGGAGTAACCGCATGAAACAGATATTAATAGTATGTAGTTCAAAAAGTAAGCTTCAATGAAATCAGTAGTAGCAAAAAGAATTACTTTTCTAACCATCCTCGAAAACAGGAAAAAAAAAGCAAGGGTGAGAAGGAGAACAATCCAGTTCCACCTGTTGTAAACCGAGATGGCCATGATTAGGTAAGTAAAATAAAAGTTTCTGTAATATCAATCTATCACCTTGCAACGTTGTTTTAATACAATGCACGTTTAATTAATCGTACGGTTCTTATAATGAGCGGTACTTCAAATGTAAATATTAGCATAGCTCCTCCTTAATTACCATAAAATGACACCTTCTGGCACGGCACTTAGAAGTTTGTTGGAAACCCTTGTCAAAATAAAAGGACGGTAAACTTTTTTCAGGAACAGTAGCGCCACAATTATGGCATGCTACCTGTATTTTTGTCAGTTGTCATGTAGCCTATGACTTGCATGTCTGAATTTGCATTGAATGTACCCTTGTAGCACATAAGAAAAATGTCTAACAACGAAACCATTATTGTATTTGTGATTATTAAAGTGGTTTTGTTGAATTTTTATCTGGTACCTGTGCAAAGTGAAGTTCTGACTGCACTGGGGATGTCTTTTGGATGCTTCTCTTTGCAGATATCTTCCAACTGTTTCATAACTGAAGGCTATTTCTTGTTTATCAGGGAAATAATATAGAAAAGTGCTTATGGAACCATCCTGACAGGCAACTACAAATCAAAAACGTTCTCTTTGACATCTGCCAGCTGAAGGTGGGATTCACACCCTTATTGATTCAATGGCCACATGTTTTCATGCATTAAAGGATGGTCAATTAAGCAATACAAACTGCAGTGCATATTTTTGAAACCATAATATACATGCTGCACAGTTTCTTGGCTGTGTGATGCCATCCAAACCTGAGCACCCCCTGATTAAAAAAGGCAGTAGCCTGGTCACTCAGTTGGAGAGATATCTGTCTGCATTTATATTCCGAAATGGCTTGTGGCGAATGGAAGGAATGCCCAGAGTGAATTACAGCTCTGCATCAATGGCAGTAGTTTGCAATGTCATCATAATCGCTGTTTGATGAGAAATCTTGACAAACATTGCCTTGATGATTCTCAGAGACACCTGTTGGAATACAATGAAAAAAACATTACAGCATTTATGATGGATACAGTAAGCTAATCTGTCTAGTCGACATTGCAAAAGGAGGTTCTGTCGCAGAAAAACCAAGAAGATAGTCTTTTACCATAGCGGTCAATATTAATTTGTTATGCATTCTCCATGGTAAAAAAAAGAAGCACATTTTGTTTACCATTTAAAGTTTAATCCATATAAATTTCCAACCAAAAACCATTGAAAAACAGTACATTCCATTTGAATATGTTTTGAGAAAATTAATATAGTATTATGATCTACATAGTATATTTATATAAGAATCAAAAGGTTGCATCTGGTACTTAATTTTATATATAATACACATATAATTACACACATATATATATATATAATTACAATTCTTATAAATGATTAATTCAAATTAAGAGGAATAAAACACCCCCAACAGATGGCCAGATTTGTGCCAAGTAGATACACAAAAAACTTTTTTTTTTTACCAACAATTGAGCAATTGCAACATTTAGCTACTAGGTGGCACTGTGCACCAAGTTAAAGCCCTTGTATAAAACGAGAAGCTTTCTAATGAAGTAAAAAAAAAATTAAAAAAATAAAGGTTAAGCTTGATAAATGTAAAGATATTTAAGACAAAATACTTGAAGTTTTGCAGTTTAAATACCTATAGTTTGCGGCTTGGAGTTAAGTCTGCCAACATTCTCATAGCATTCTCCTGATGATGTGCTGGAGGAGTCTGCCGTGTTGTCTATAAAACACAGAAAACAATTACACCTGATTGAAGTACAATCACACACACACACACACATTAATACACTAAGTGGTTCCCTTTTAGTGGACTACTAATTTGTTTTTCTAGTTATTAACCTTCAATTTACAGTATAAAACTTCCATCTTTAAATTAGACTTGTACTCTCACGATATTTAATGCAAGACAACTGACACCCTTTATTTATGCTGTCTTTTTTTGTGGTTTTCAAGACGGTATGAATTTTAGCAATGAAGGACAAACAGCAAAAATATTGGATTGTGTAGTATACAGAAAATTGCTCAACTACAGAACAGTTCTCTTGGGGTTGATGTAAGTAAGGCACAGTGCAAATAACTGCGGATGCAAAAGTTAAATTGCATTGCGGCCAGGCAATTATTTTGCACTGCGCCTTATGTAAGCTTAAGAGCAATGGAAATTACTCAACACACACAAATAATGATCCTCAATTATGATAATGAGGGTCTCAATGAGGGCACCGGTCTATTTGGCGGCCACACTTACAGAGTAGGGAGCACAGAGAGCAGTAGTCGCTGCATGGCATTTGTGGAGCACGAAAATACAAACCAAAAAAATATCAGAAGGGCAGCAAGGTCTTGGTACAGGGAAAACAAAAGAAAAGTTTTCTGAGAAGGAGCTGAGAGTCCTTACGGCTGAGGTCACTCAACATGAAACAGTTGTTTTGGAAAAGCCTCAACCAACATCAGTTATGCTAGCATCCTTAGGATACTAGCATAACTGATATGTAATGGCCTGCCCTTTCAGCATGAAATCCATAAATTTGCCTAGCACTGGAAAAGGTGGATTGGGCTATCCCTCTAGACATTCCAACTGTGGTCTGAAAGGAACCAGAAGCCAAGTAGTGCAGAGAACACAGCACTTTCACATGTGCAGGGATAGCGGTCCCTAGATTGACGCTGGGGTCTAACTCTTCCCTCAATTCAGCTATTAGGTATAGGAAGACCTGCTGAGTGAGACGATAATGCTTTGGCACCACATCCTCCGGTATCCCAAACAAAGTGACCCTGGGGTTGAATATGCTGGGTCTTCTTCGTCTTGTCCTTCTCCTCCAAACTTGTTCCTGCCTCTCAACAAGAGCCAAGTGTTGCCACATCAAGAAGTGTCCCACAGCAGCCTTCTTGAAGCCAATGACAGGTCTCTGCAGGTGTGTGCTTTTGTACAACTTTTAGTTACTCGCTTCTACAATGATTTGCACATCGTAAGAAGAGGTGTTTGAAGGGTCAGCAATTGCCTAAGTGCAAGGCGAAATACTTACATCACATTATGATGTAAAATAATCCTAACCATATACATTTTTTAAGAAAACTTTCTTACCAATGGGTTGATTGTGTAACTGGTCCCAGTGGTGTGGTTGGGGCATGGTGGTTTCAGACTGGGAGGGGGGCAGTTGCCACACTGGACTGGGCACATCTTTATCACCCTGGGAAGACACACCATCTTCAACCATGTATGATTTAGGAGTGCAATCTGAGGATCTGCTGAAATCTGAGAAAACAAAACATACCTATTATATGTATAATTAGTCAGTTGTGTGTCATTTTTGCAAAAATATAGGGTCTGCTAAACACACCCACACAAGCAGTAGCCGGCTGATGAAACAGTATTCTTGCTTGATTCTGCATTCAGGGTTGCTTTTTACGTCGTAATACAGTGGTTCTCAACCCTGATCCTTGGGGACCCCTGTGTCTTCTGGTTTTCATTATAACTGATCTCTCAATTACTTAACTAAACCCTTAATTGAATTAACAATTAGCTTAATTAAGCCTTCTTAATTGTTTTCAGCTCTTAAACAGTTGGAGATTTGAAGTTAACTGTAAAATCGTATGTGTATCTTGAAATCTGCAACTTGTTAGGAGCTGAGAACAATTAAAAATGTCTAATTAAGCAAAGTATTAGTTCAGTTAAGGGTCTAGTTAAGTAATTGAGAGCTCAGTTGGAATGAAAACCAGACACAGGCATCCCAGAGGACCGGGGTTGACAACCACTGTATTAGGTGTCAAACCTGAAGGGTAATTCCACTATTATGGATGTGACATTTGCACACAAAATATAACTTAATGAAACAAACATTGTTGACTATATAGATGAAGTGCTTTTTAAACCAAGTCCTGGTCAAATCTTACAGTTTTTTTCTAGCTGTCCATTGATGGTCACGTTATGGATGTGACAGAAATGGACAAGCATTGCTGCGTCACTTGACATGTTCTCAAAAGTCTGATTTGGTCAACCTCCAAACAAAAAATTTAATGCAGTTTTGTAAGAAAGACTTGATTGCTCCCCACAATCATATTAATTAATGTTTAATATTAATATTATTTTAATGGCACAGCTTTAAGTACAGCGTTATGGATGTGATCATGTCTGAACTGCAATCAAGTAATTCATTAAAATAATAACATTGCTGATCTGTTTCAAACATTATTGGAAAGCTTCCAATATGTACAGGCAGCAAAACTATCAGATTAGAAATACTTTGAATGGGAGTTTTTGTGAACAAAAACAAAACATCCCCAGGCAATCAGCTAAGGGGAATTATATATATTTTTTTTTAAATATCCAAAAGGTTAAAAAAAAAATGTGGTAATGAAATGGTTAAAGTTCTACTGGACACCACCTTTAATTGAACTTTATTGAGAGAATGGCAGCCATCTTAGATCACAGGTCAAAGTGAAGGGTGTTGCTAGATTTTGCCTGAAGATATTCCATAACACTGAAAACATGAAATTGCACGTTGACATTTTTTTTGAGATTAGCAGTTTTAAAAATCCATACATGCTCCCCTTACAGGGAAGTAAAAATACTGCCACAAAAGGGTTAATATTTTTTGTATAATACCCACAATCAAACCTGAACTTGAACTTCATCTAAGGAATGATAGAATATAGTTGCATATCAATTAGGCAGCCAATACCTCAAAGTGTTAGGTCTTTATCATTACTGAAATTGTCACATCCGGTCACATCTATAGTGCTACTTTCAACATACTCTGGGGGGGGGGGGGGCTTTGGCTTCACTTTAAATGGCTGTGAAGTAAAGAAATAAATATGCACACTTTTCTAAAAAAAAAAACAAAAAAAATTGTCAGGGTCTCTCTGTCACTTTATCATGGAATTTCCATTGTAATTGGGTGTCGGGCTGGGAAATATGGGCTGGATGAAGAAGCCCTTCCAGTGTCCATTAACAACCCTCATGTGGCTATAGTGCACAAGAATATGTTATGGATATAAATGCAAACATTTCATTTCAATACACACCCTCAACAGATTGTGTGTTATAGTTCACAGCCTCGTTATTCTGGTAGCTTTCTCCTGAAGATGTGCTGGAGAACTCTTCATTCAAAATTAGAGGGTCACTGTATATGGGAGTGTTGGGATTATACTGGAATTCTGTAAGGAAAAATAAATACTGTACAATCAGTGTCCAGAGTTGTGAACAGTCATTTGTCAGGTTGTACTTCATGTGAAGACTGTGCAAAATGGCAAATAAAGACGTCTTGAAATCGCGTGATCATTATAAATATAATATTGTATTTCTAATAGGACTAATGTTAAAGAGTAAGTAGCGGGGTTCTGAAAAATATAGCGTTACACGTCCCCACGTGTTTAAATAACATAGCTAGTCCAATAAAAGGTATCACATCTCCTTCTCTTTGTCTATCATCTCTGGACTAACACGGCTACCATTTCATCTATCAATACCGTACCTGTAATTTTAGTTTCCATTGTTAACATCCTGACAACCCTTTACACTTAGAACTATAAAGTCTGTTTCAAAGCTCTTTTCCAAATGTCCGCTCTAGTGCACTGAAAAGTGAAAGGATTATTGCTCACATTGTCAAACAGGTAACACAGCAATAACGATCCATGATGTGGTAAGGAACAGAAAAGTCAGAGCACTTGTTATGTTTTTTTTTTTTAATCGCCTGCAGTGATTTAGAGGACAGATCTCAAACCCCAGTGCACTAGAGCGGACATTTTGAAAAAAGCTTTGAAACAGACTTTAAAGTTATAAGTGTAAAAAGTTGCCAGGATGTTAACAATGAAAAGAAAAAAATGACAGGTACATTATTTAAACAGTTGTAGCGACACCTGGGGACGTGTAATTACATTGTTCTGAACCCTGCTACTTTCTCTTTAAATCATTGTTGCACAGCCCAGTTTCAATACTGATGTCCCAGACAGCTGTGGATATGACTCAAATGATTACTTTCTGTGAAGAGCATACAGTATAGTCGTAAGAATTTGGATACATAGTTTGTCATAAGCCATGGGCTAAAATAGGCCTTATAGACACCAGCGTTTAAATGAACACATTCTTAATGTCTCAGACATTTAGGTATGTACCTTCTTCTGCTAGGGTAGTCATTGGGATAGTACTCATCCTAGGGCTTCTGTTGTCTGTTCTGTTTCGAAGGGAATCTGGAATTAAAGTTAAACAAAAACATCTCAGAAAGGAAGTTTTGATACGACTGTAGTGTAAATACTATATGATCAATTATCATGTTGTCTTTTTCTCCCCAAGAGAGAATTGTCTCATAGTTATTACCCTACTGGTTCTTGAAAGTCTACAGGGATCCCCATCATGTGGAGTGCCACTGAGTAGAAATGATACCAACATTTATTAAAGATTATTTTTCTTAGAGGCATGCCCAACCTTTATAGAATGTAATCATTTATTCTAATGTAATATATTTTTACAGCTGGAGAGAACTTACCACAGATCAATTACTCACAGTAATTGGGGTCCAGTGATAAATGATTTGCAAAAGTGACTATAGGGGCTTATATTAAACAGTAAATACCTTAAAATGTCATTTCACTTGCTTTGTTATATATATCTTACTATTGTATGGTGTTATCAGTCCTTGTGAGTGGTTCTGAGTTATTTTATTATTGAATAAAATAATTTTCTCTAAATACGCCTTAACTGGCTCTGAGCTTGCTTTGAACTTTTATTATTATTATTATTTGTTTATTTAGTACACGCCTTTATCCAAGGCGACTTACAGAGACTAGGGTGTGTGAATTATGCATCTGCTGCAGAGTCACTTACAATTACGTCTCACCCTACAGACGGAGCACAAGGAGGTTAAGTGACTTGCTCAGGGTCACACAATGTGACTCATTGTGTGACCCTGAGCAAGTCACTTAACCTCCTTGTGCTCCGTGGGTGAGGTGGGATTTGAACCGGGGACCTTCTGGTTACAAGCCCGTTTCTTTAACCACTGGACCACAAAGCCCCTTACACTTAAGATTCTTGAGCCCCTTGCCTCAAGAATCTTAAGTGCCAGGATGGAAAAGCCATGCCATTCAAATCATGTGACTATTCAACTCTACCAGCCCCACCAACTCTGTCCATATATTGTGAATGTGGAGTAGGAGGGGCTGGGAGTTGAAATGTCACTATCACATGATTTGAATGGAATGACACATGCTATTTACTCTCCAGATATCTTAAAGACAGGGGAAGCCAAATAGAGTTGTCCTGTGTCAAAAATGTATTGCAAACTGCTCATCTAAAGGGTTTTTCTAGATAGATAAATGTATTGGCGACTCACTTTGAAAGGTGGACATGGTGGCAGCAGGTTCTACACTGAAATCATAGTCCTCATAATCAGCTTCAAATGAGGAATCATCATTAACAAGCTGAGTGGCTTCCAATTTAGGATTTACTGGAAATAGAATGATAAAACACACAGGATCATAGAGGGCTTACACAAATATGGATGGGGTTTTAGAGACAGCATATATTGTAGGTTCAAAGTTCATGTTTTATACACAAAAGCCTTGTGCTTTTTATTACTCTTTCAATACCAAAGGTACTAGTCTTCCTTAATTATGTATAAAAGATGGGGTTTTATAAGTGAGAATGGAGGAAAGAGTAGAAAGTTGTTTGCAAAGCTGTTGATGAAACAGAGTAATTGACTATCATTAGAGAGAAGACAGCAGTCCTAAATGGGTCCAGCCTATAACATAATCATAAAAAAACATTTCAAAAATATATTCAAACATAATATATTCATTTATATTATCATTATTCTTACAGATTATCATTATCTTTAGATTGTATTTTGCTAAGTGCCCTTATCTTTTCTATGGTCAGTTTTCTGGCTGATAATGATCGCAACGCCAGGCTTGAATGCTTAATTAGCTTAATCAGCTGTGTTTCAAATTGAATATCTATCTTCATGCTCACTTTCCTGTTTCATAAGCAGACAAACGTCTGTCTTTACAGGATATCACAATAGAAGCTCAATTCACAGCGGATCCATAATGTTTTCCTTGATTGGACCCTCTAACCGATCCCATGCCTGCCATTGATACTCCAGCCTGTCAGTATCAACTTGACTGAAGATCTTGGGTGTTTCCTTTTGGAGCGTGTGATACACTGTGGTTACAGATTCTGTCCCCAGTTGGTGAGATGAGATTAGGTTAAAAGCTCTAAAACCATGACAGCATTGTGGTTAAGAAGACGCTGGCTCGTCTGTTCGCGCTCAGCCTCTGCCCTGTTACACTTATGGTCACAGGCACTAGTGCTTTGTTAGTAAGAACGTTCAACAGATTCAAACATTTTTATAAAGACAGGTACAAAGCTACAAACACCAGACAGAATTTTGATAGACAGACAGACAGGAAGACTGACCATTGCCGTTGTTTGTTGTAACTTTAATGAGATTGACATCATCTTGGTAATCATTCTTCTCATTTATGATGTTAGAATTGGTCTGCTGAACTGACATCACTAGAGGGACAATAAAGTCAGCCAATCACAATTCAAACACATCTCTTTGTGATACAACATCTATGTACTCTACCAGGTACTGCAAATGCGGTATTTCATAGGATGTCAAAGGGGAAAGGGAGAGTTTATTAGTTACACTCTGGTGTACTTAATATGCTTTAAGTTTAAGGCATAATTTTGAGAGTTCTATAGAGGCACCAGGATGTGAAGAGTAAAACAGAAAATGATACAATTGAAACAACAAGAGTTAGTTCACACTTAACATTACCTATCAATACCAAGTTGCTCTTTCAGACTCTTTTTATAAAATCAGTATTCGTCAACTAAAAAAGTATACTATATTGAGAATGGAAAGGGGTTTGGTATTCTAACTTAGTGGACGAACTTATTACTTGTGAAGTATATTTTGTCTTTTACTTATATACATTCAAACACACCCTTAAACTGTTATTAATCAATATGTTTATCCAAAACAAAAACTGCAACAATTATTCAGCTGTTATGTTTTATAAACACTGCTATTGCAAATAAATGTAGTACATTACCAGTACTATATTATATACTGTATCTTAATCCTCCCCTTAACTTTGTCTGAAAAGTCTGAAACAAGCTTTTTGTTTCTGAACGAGCTTCATCCTGCCTTGCCTCTAAACGCATTTCTTCCATCAGTGTCTCTTTGTTCATTAGCAGCTGACTTCCTAGAAGGCCTTGCCACAGATATAGTAGAGGGACCTTGATAAATTGTATGGAGATCCCTGAGAGATTCTAATCATAGTACAGCAGGCATCCACCAGTGGGATAATGACCGCTCAGTCTTATTGTCTTTATCATTATTAATAATCATGAATAATACTTACTGTCTCTTTTCTTGTATTTACAGAATTGCACAGCATAAAGAATCATCACCAGCAGCAGAAAAAGTGACAGCACAAAACAGCCCAGAACTGATAGAGGGACAAGAAAACCTGTCTTTTCTATTAAAATAAAAGCAGATGTTGGGGTGCCTGAAATACAAATAAACACTGATTTTGGTATGGAAGATATGATAAGATATTCTAAAGGTAAAACACTTTATAATTCATATTCTTCCAGTTGAGTGATACCCATAGCATTAAAGAGTAAGTAGCGGGGTTCCAAAAAAATATAGCTTTATATTTTCCCACGTGTTGCTACAACTATTTATGTAGCGTACCTGTAATTTTATCTTTTCATTGTTAACATCCTGACAACTTGCTACACTTATATCTTTAAAGTCTGTTTCAAAGCTCTTTTCAAAATGTCTGCTCAAGTGCACTGGAGTTTGAGAACTGTCCTAAATCACTGCAGAAAGAGCGATAAAAAACAAAAAAAAACATAACAAGTGCTCTGGCTTTTCTGTTCCTTACCACATCATGGATCGTTATTGCTGTGATACCTGTTTGACAATGTGGGCAATATTCCTTACACTATCAATGCACTGGAGTGGACATTTTCAAAAAAACAGAATTTCAAGTGTAAAAAGTTGTCAGGATGTTAACAATGAAAAGAGAAATGACAGGTACGTTAATGTAACAGTTGCAGCAACACGTGGGGACGTGTAATGCTATATTTTTCGGAACCCTGCTACTTACTCTTAAAAACCTACCTCTAAGAAGTCTGTGCAAGACAGCTTCTAGGCACAAAAGCCCTTGATTCAAATTATTGAATAACACTGATAATAATCCCCTCCATAGCTGGCTTTACCTGTTCGATAGTGTGCAGAAGCTAATCATACTCAGGTTTCTTAACATAACACAAGGTCAATTATCATAATTTTAATTTGTAACTTTAACAACAAATACAATTTTATGGTAATGTAGTGTTGCATGCATGCACACAATTCAAATCTGGACAATTTTACCACATCAAAACAATACTGCAGCAGTTATCATGGTCTTCTTCAATTCTGGTATTGTAGATAAATATATTTACCGGTGGTCCATGCTTCTTCTGCAGTGACTGTGATGTGAGGAAGTCCAAGAGATTCTGTAACACAAATAATGAAGCCACTCTCTCCCAATCAATATGGCTGATCTCAGAACATTCAAGTTCATCTTATTTTGCCATAAGTGTGCAGCTATGGCATTACCCTATAGAATTAATACATTTGAAACCTGGTGAATACTGTTACGTTAACATTGAATTACATACTGTTTTGTGGTTTTCCATATACCGGTACTTAACGAAAAACTGACAAAAATTGAAAAATGTGACATTTCGAAGTCTAACATGAATACTGTACTACTCTTATGGCTTCCAGTAGATGTTTGCGATATCATTTTGTAGTTTCTTTGATTATGTGATGTTAAATAAAATATCTAACTTATGTTCCTATAATTTAAATGATCTCAATCCTAAAATTTTAGGTTATACCAAACTTGCTGTAGAGTTCTGTAAATGAAATATCAAACAAAAAAATAAGCAAGAAAACTAAATACTGTGTTGTTTTAAGCCTGGGTTATCAATTCCTTTAGGTAAAAACGATTTGTTCATTAGCCAAGGTATTTGTTAACATTGTTATTTTCTATTTATTAGATGAACAGTGATATACAAGTA
The DNA here is from genome assembly GCF_902713425.1 of Acipenser ruthenus. Taxonomy (NCBI): domain Eukaryota; kingdom Metazoa; phylum Chordata; class Actinopteri; order Acipenseriformes; family Acipenseridae; genus Acipenser; species Acipenser ruthenus. The sequence goes on from NC_081192.1 coordinate 45,938,626, forward strand.
AATTAAACTGTACTTACTGCTGCACACAACTGCGGCTGCAGATGATTTCTTGCAGAGGTGTGGGTTATTGGCGAATTCCTTGCAGTCCCAAAGACTACGAACATTTGTAGTACACTGATAGAACCATTTTAGAGTTGTGTTGTGTTTGAAGGTGTTGTAAAAACCGCTGACCTGCACTTGGTCCCCACAGCCCAGCATGGAGCACACCACTCTCCCCTCATCTTCTCCCCACACACTGTCACAGACTGTTCCCCATGACCCATTGCGGTGGATTTCCACTCTGCCAGAACACCTGTCCAAGCCACCGCTCAAGCGTACTGCCTTGTGCTCTGGAACAATGAAAAAATGTATATGTATATATATATATATATATATATATATATATATATATATATATATATATATATATATATAGTATAACATGGACATCAGAATCAACAACTTGTTAATATTTTTAATTTTTTTTTTTTTTTTTATAAATGTTACCCCCATTTTTTAATCCACTTTTAAATACACAATCCAAATGTAGTCTCACCTTTTCAAGTAACTTACTGACCAGGACTTTTCCCACTATCAAACCAATCACCTCTTTTCACCTGCTGAACCTAAGCCCTAGATGCTGCCAAGCTACTTAACCATAAAGATGAGCCCAAGCCTGGCTTAGTCCCTCTTTGACCTCTTCAGGAACCTGATAAGTAGGGGTCACTGAATCATCATTAAGTGAACTTTTGTATCCCCAGCTGATATTACTGACCCTCCCATGGGACACAAAGTTCAAGACAGCACTCCCTTTGGGCCCATAGTCGTGAACAGGATTCATACAGCTATTATTATCATCTAAATTGGGAATAATAATAACCTGATTTACCTGAACATATGACCCCAGCGTCCTCTTTGTGCCCACAGTCCCCGCTGTGTTTCAGAACTGGACACTCCCACAGAAATCTCTCTGTCCCTGTACAGTTCACATCATCCATCAGAATAGGACCGTGCCCATTTCCAAACTGGCGTGCCCCGTCCGACAGCACTTCCACAGCAAATCCGCAGCCCACCTGTGCACAGGCCACATTGCCATCCTTCATGTCCCACCAATCGTCACACACAGTGCCCCAAAACCCCTCCTCCCAGACCTCCACTCTTCCAGCACAAGCATCTCTACCTCCAGCCAATCGCACAGCTCGGTGACCTGAGTAGCAAATAGATACCAAACGTTATATTTTCTCTTCTAGTCAGTAACATCAAATACTGTATTATAGCTGCTAAGCACCCACAACCTCATCTCAGGTTTCTAACGAGTTTTTATTCTTATCTCATCACATAACCCACTTCTTATCTCATCACAGTTTTTTAGAGAGTTTGTCCAGCAGATTGAGTCTAAAGTAAGAAGATACTGTTTTTGCTGTAAAATTGAAAATGGGAAATTATTATGTGTTAAAATCTACCAAAGAAGTTCAACAAATTACCAAGTTTATAACAAGACCAGTTGTGTTTTTTCTGGTTAATCAGTTATTACAATATAAATTAATTATTTGATTAATCAGATTAACTGTAGTAGTATGACTATGAACTGTATTTTCTTGGCCTGTTCCAAAACAAAAGACACAAAATGACCAAATTATTTTGGAATAACTTTATGCATTGAGTTTCTTACCTCTGCAGATGACATTCGTCCTATTAATGTAATAACCTTTCTGAGCTTCTGTGCAGTTAAACAAATCTGGACCCCCAAAGTTACACTCAAGCAGTCCTGAATTGTATTGGGAGTGTTGCATTTGAGAATTGGGATTTTGAAGTGGTTGAACATCAAAAGCTTTTCCACAGTCCAGTTTTTCACAGACTAAGGTTGCTTCACTGATATTCCAAACTGGGGTGACTTCTGCTGGAACCCATGTTTCATTATAAAATACCTGCAGGCTCCCAGAACAAGGGCTATCACCACCAAATAATCGGAATAAGGTGACCGGAGCTTCAGCTGTTGGATGAACAAGAAATATAAATATAAATATTGAATGCTTTTAAGTATATGTGGTCATACAGTCCTCACCTCACCAAAATTGCTCTTAAATGAATGCCCTTCTGTCACTTTTACTGTCTCACTGGTCATGAGTTTTGACCTATTAGAAAAGTAAACTTTAGAGGGGTTTGTTGCTTAATTAAGTGTTTAGATTTATCTTTTTAAAAATAATTTTTCTATATAAAGCAAGACAAACCCTGATTGTTGACATTAAAAATGAAGAACACTTTTGAGACCAAACCAATACACCAAACATGTACATATATGGTGGTAAAGACTGTGGCACTGTAATAAATAATGTGTATGTGAGCCTAAGAATGAAACAGGCTTTGTATCCAGAAAACCTCTAAAAATGACAATGCCGAAAACATGGTATGTTTTAAATTGCCCACTAGAGGTCATTGTTTTACCTGTCTGCAAGATGCAAATGTTTATGTTTAACAAGGTCAATGTTTAAATCAGGGGTGTTCAATTGTTTTAATTGAACACGAATTATCTCATTTAGACACCAAATTTAAGTGACTCTGTGTGTTTGGAGAGAGAGAGAGAGAGAGAGAGAGAGAGAGAGAGAGAGAGAGAGAGAGAGAGAGAGAGAGAGAGAACAACAAGAGAAACATCTTCTTGTCCTTGTACCACTCTTCGTGAGTTAAAGCAACATCAGCTCACTCTGTGTGAGTCAGGGCTATTTCCAATCCTGTGTAAAATTACGGTTCGTTACTGTCTACTACCATTGTGTTTGCGTTGCGTTGTTTGTGTCAGATAAACAGCTGTTAAAAAGCCATTCCCACTATTAGTTAGGGAGTCATGTATAGTTAGAACTCCAAAGAGGAGTTAGATTTTTCTTTTTGTAGAAGAAAAGTAATTGATAAACTGAAAACTCACTATTTTAATAATAATCATTTTAATAATTTTACTATTTACAAATATAAACTTGTCAATAGTTGCACATTCACATCATTGCGTTGCTAGGGACATTAATTGTTTCACAGTCATATAAGTAAAGGTTCATAAAAGTAATACAAACAGGGACGCTTCTGTGTTGTATAGATTAGCAACATTACATCCTCTCACATGACACAAATAACTGGTTGTGTTCGGTTGCAGCTGCAGTGTAAAACCAGCTCTAGCGACGCTGCTCGACACCACAGCATCCTGTTGCTTATTTCCTGTGAAAATGTCAATCTACTGTCATCTCAGCATATATGGCAAAGGGTTGAAACAAAGTGCTGTTTTTATAAAATGTATCCCGATTCCCAAATCTTTTGGGGTCCCATGGAATGTTTTGGCTCTTAGGGAAGCAGACTTTTGTGGGTTTGTTTTGGTAATATGGTAACAAACAAACAAACAAACAAAGTAATCACATTGCTAAAATTCATGCTGACTTGTTTCTGTATGCCACGAGTAAAACTTGGAAATTCCTTCAAGGATACAGAATTCTATATGGAATAATCAAGTAGCTGCGGCAGTTGCATTTATTTAACATTTATTTATGTCTGGGCCTAATTGATCCTGGCTCTAAATTGTCAGTGTTTCCCAGCAAATGGTTTTATGACAGATAATACATTTCTTGATTTAAATGTGTAGTTCAAATACTTTATTCTGGCAAATGCACCATTTTACAGCTATGGTTTTACATCCCAGTACTACATCATCATACCATTACATTCTGTTACAGTGAGGGTTTCATTCATATTTATTAGTTGGGTTTATTACAGGTTACCCAGTCAATGGGTCTTATAAATAAAATAATTGTAATTGTATGAAACTAGTAAGAAGCTACAACTAAGTTCTTGTTAATTTATTTTATTGCTTTAAGAATTTGCCTGTGTTTTTTCACGTACTTGCACTTGTTTTTAAAGACTTCTTGATTGTTTCCGGTCACTTTTAGTTGCCTGAACTGTATAAATAATTAATTTTATATGGCAAACAAGAATAGTGGCACATTAGGACACCCCTTATCTAGTATAAATATCAAGGAGCAGTATGTTATTTACTACATTTGTGAATAATTGAAAGAATACTTGCTTTGGTTTGCTGTGTTTGTTGGAGCCGTAGTGGCCTCTGAGGAGTTACTCAGATACTCAGACGTGTAATTGCTTTGAGATCCTGAAATGAAAAAAAAAGTGTTATTTCATTTCAACAAGATCATTTAAAAAAGATTTTCAGAGATAATCTACAAAGCAACACAATAGCCCCATTATAACCTCATCTTTATAAATGGTGTTTTTAAAAATGACTAGTTTCACAAGTTTAAAGCTTCCTCTAAGATGCATGTTAAACAAAAATCATGTAATAATTCAATAGAAAAAGTAATAACCCATGAAGAACAGTTAAATAACTGAACAATTTAAATACCTAAAAACAGCATGTTAAACTTTCCTTACTTAAAAATATCATGCCAGCTCTTTAAACAAAAAAGAGGGATTTCCTAATTCATGAGTCTTCTTCTTTTCCGGTCCCCCTCTCCCTGGCCAGAGGACCATTTCCCAAAAGACACTTGCAGTGTTTTCTAAACTTGTGCTATAGCTATAATATAATTTTACATTCAGTTCTACGAGTTGTTTTAACAGTGCAATGTACAGTACATTAAAGTGTTTCTACATCGCCCCCAGCAAGCAATTTAAGACAGTATATTATAACTTGGGTTACTGTGTTTTTCTACTAAGAGAGTTGGTGTTGATTTATTGGACCAACGATCAAGTTCCAAACACAAACTGTCAAGAATGAAAGTGTGTTTCAATATAAATATCACCGATGAAGGGACCTACAGCATGCTGTCTTGTAAACTTGTATTTTGAAGATTGGAATTATTTTTTTTTAAATTATTTTTTACATTGCTATTTATTGTACATAAAGTATAACATGAAAGTATGGTTTTCAAAGACTAATGATGAGTTTAGGAAAATAGACCCCTATACACAAAACATGGATTTAATTCTGCATATTACATCTAAATGTTGTGCACTACTGTAGACAGATAATTGTAGTATTAAAACAGCAAAATTAAAATGCTGGCCAATTCCTTTATTAAAGCAAAAACTACAAACAGCATGATAAACTTTCCTAACTTAAAAATATACTGCCAGCTCTACTGCCAAAAAGAGGGCATTCCTAATTCATGAGTATTCTTTTCGTGTTCCCCTCCCCCTGACCAGAGGACCGTTTCCCAACTGCAGTGTTTTCTGAACTTTTACTTTTGGAAATGTAGTTGTATTTCTGAAAGAGAAATCTGCCCATTAATCAACTCTGTATCTCCTTTCTGAATTATACATTCTTGAATATATACTTGAGTTCACAAGTGGTCTGGGGCAGTTGTGAGGTGCAGGTTTAGAATACCCACAACACTTTTAGGACAACATAGTCACAAACATTTTATCATATATATAATTTCTGCTGGTCAGCAAAACTTTAATATACCAGTAAGAATCTAAAAAATAAAAACACACAAACTTTAACCGTCCTTTTCTTTACCGCAGCAGAATTAAGCGTAACCTTTTAGCACATGAAAGACATAAGCCAAAACTTGCATTTGCATACCTTAATATCAATAGTACTACAGTAGTAAAGAGTGCATTCAATTCAATTAATTCAATCTCATCGAGGCAGCTTGTTATTCTATTTTGAATACTTACATTGTTTCTGTTCAGTGTGGAACCGAGAACAACATAGTTAAATTATTGTGGTCTTTATTTTACCAGGATTTTAACATTCTGGGGTGAGTAAACCAAATGGAGGAGAGAAGAAGACCTCAGTATCCTCATCTATATGGTTATATGAAACCAGATCAGAAAATAATGCAAAAGCCAATACACCAGAAATGCCACAGAAGTTTAATGATTTTGATTTTTTTACATTGAAAAGTAACAGTGCTGATTTCACCCTAGAAAACATGGCATTTGTGTTGGTTGTATTTCTGATTAATTAAAAACCTACTGCCCTGACATTACGTGTGAAAATAAGTTGGTGTAATTGTGTTTAGGTGGCTCAAGAGGCCTATTTGGTTTAACTGGCGTGCAGAGTTTATTGAGCAGCTCTCAAAATTGGGGAGGATTCCTGTTATAAACTACTCTTCCTCCATGACATGTCTCATCAACTCATTACTGAGAACAGACCTGTGTGCATTTAAAAGTGGAACAGTAAATGCGAAAGCATCCCTATGATGTGAACGGTTCAATCTTTAAAAGAGATTATAATACTAATAAATGTTCCCAGTGTTTTAGATCCTACTTACAAGAATAGAAAAAAAAGATATACATACATAATCTGTATGTGAGAAACTTGAGAAATGCACTAAATTGTTTACAAATTATACCAAATATGTTACACCTTAACTGTTTATAAGGTTGTGATTCCATCTTGGGTATTTGATGGCATTAATACATGTATATGTCACAAAAATATCCACAGTACAGTATTACATCCTCATTATGTACAGTTGGGTGTACATTTTTCCATATGTAATATAACTTTACATTCAGTTCTACGAGTTGTTATAACAGTGCAATGTATAGTATTTTAAAGTGTTTCTACCTCACACCCAGCAGGTAATTTAAGACAATAAATTATAACTTTGGTTAGTGTATTTTTAGTGAGTTTATGTTGATTTATTGGACCAACTTACAAGTTCCAAACACAAACTTTCAGGACTACACTGGTCCCTTCATCGAATGAAAGTGCGTTTCAAAAGCAACATCGTAGATGCTTTTTTCAAACACACCCTCACCGATGGAGGGACCTACAAGCTGTCTTGTAAACTTGTATTTTGAATATTGGACAAATAAATGTGGTATTAAAACAGCAAAATAAAAATGCTGGCCAATTCCTTTATTAAAGCAACAATTTAAGGAGCCAAGCAAAAGGTTTTGTTGTGACTTCTCCTGCACTGCGCCTTGCAGGGAGTGTGTCAATGGTAGATAAGGCGAAGTTTCTGTTATCATATTATTATTATTACTGATTTTTTTTTTTTTTTTTTTTGTCAGATGCTTTTATCCAAGGCGACTTTACAGGTGTTACAGGGCAGTAAAGGGTTACAATGCAAGCTTAATATTTAAATACAGTGTAGTTTACAGTAAGTGCAAATAATACTACTAAAATACAATATGAACTAGGATGCAGCAAGTTAATTACACATTATATCTACAATGGTATAGATCCAGTAATGTAGTGTATAGGTCAGGTAAGTCCAGTGCATAAAAGGAGCAAAAGCAAGAGATCCAAGTGCATCTTAAAGATGTACTGGTTTGAAAAACAATAACCAAGCATATAAACAACATATAAAATTGGCATAATCCCATACCACAATACACCAAACACAAATATTATATATGTTAGGGGTTGGGGTTAATGGACATTTTTAGAACCCTGAAATCTTAGTGTTTAGCTTGGGGTTGTCTTGCGAATGACCCCATCGCGATGCTGAAAATACACTTTTACCCGAAGCCGATCTGAAGAAGATCCGCATTTTGTACTTTTGAAAATGGAAATAAAAAAATCAGATGGTTTGATAATTTTCTTTAAAAGCATGGGTCAGCAATGTATTTATTAAGCAACCGCATCAACATTTTTATTTTTTTTATTTTTATTTCCAAATAGTTTGACACAATTGTGGCTACCTTGGAGAATAATTCCAACTAGCCTCACTTTTACATGAAAGGATGAAAACTAAATAAACATGGTCTATGGGTAGAATTGTACACTGTTGTTGTATTTTTTAATAGTTTTACGTAAGATTTATAATTGAGTGTTCAAAGTTGTGGATGAACATACGCTAAATACAATACAGTACCTTCCTTTCTTAGTGTTAGCTTTCATTTCTCTTCATACAGGATCGTCTGCAGTTTCATACAATATTAAAAAAAAGTAGATGCATTATTACTAAGAATAGGAGTTAAAAAATCCACTTGGCTTTTTTGTAGGATGGAGTTGGATGATTTCCTCATCACTCAACAGCCTCTGCTTTCTGAGGGCCATCAGTCTACCATCATCTGTCTGATTGTCTCATTCTAGACAGTGACCTTAACTGTACAGGTAGAGCCAACATTGCTAAAAGGCCTCAGAAAATAATATGGTTTTATATGACAGTGCAGTTTTTTACTTCCCCTGTTAGTTTGTTTTTCTTTCTTGGATTTAACTGATCCATTCACATAATCTTTTACTATTTTCACACTGTAATGTGTAAAATGCAGCAGCATGATTTATTTTGTGTTACCGGTAGGATAAACAAAAAATTAAGCGCACTAGTATTAATTAAATTTCACTACTGTATAGGCTTACTGTACAGATTTATTAAGGGTTATTCTTTTATTTTTTTGTGGGCCCCATTACCAGGGGACAACAAAAACCTGACACCAGCCCTGGTAACACACCATTCCAAATACTTGCATTCTGAAATCTGTCATTGTAAACATTTCATATGATTACAGTCCAATCTAAATATTGATAAACATTGCCTGTGGTAATGTGGTATACTTTTTCAGAATTTCCTGTGTGAAGCCCTGCCAAAAGCGGCCATACTTTTTTGCTGCCACAAAACCACCTCAGGGCATGGTCAGAGCATTTTGTCGGTTCACCGTTTTATATTGAAGTAGCCCTGTTCATGAAGTACTGGAACAATTAAACTATACAGTACTGATTATTGCTGCATGTAACACATATTTTTCAATGCAGGTTTATTCACATTCTGTGTGAATGAACCTGCCGCCGCTGCAGTAGTAATGTGTGTGAATGGGTAAATCAGAATATAGATTACTGCATCGGTGCTGCTGCTGACCTGGACTGTCTGTATGAATCGGCCATGAGTCAAATAAATATGTTTCAGAAATGTACACTTTTACTAAGCGCCGCTCGGAGATGAGAATTGAAAAATAAAATAGAAGTGTGGTGCGTGAGGGGTGGATTACAGTTTTTCTTTTTAGGGATTTTAACTTTTTTCAATTACAAAAGTCACTGACTTGCCTAAAGTGCTGATCAGTTCCCCACCCCCTCTCTCTTCATATAATGTGCGTGCTCAAACAAAACCTTTATTTTAAAGATTTAATGAAAAGATTTTTTTCCATCTAACATCTTGACATCGATAGAATCTGATCCAATTTATTAATAAAATAACATCATCTGTAATCAGCATTTCTTTATTATTATTATTATTATTATTATTATTATTATTATTATTATTATTATACTGTCATTGGTGTGGGGGCCTACAGTAGAAAGTGCATTATTTTTTGTTGTAAATAAATCACCCCAGAAGGGATGCAGAGTTTTAGTGTGGCAGCGTTTAGATCTGACACTGTCTAGGTCATTAAACAGACCTCTCTGTGTGCCACAGTTAAAACCTCTAAAAGTGAATGTGAGTCTCTTTGCAAAAATATATATATAAAAAGACAAAGAAGGCCCCATTGAAGGATTTAAACGATGACCAATTAATGACTACTTTATAACATTAATGTTTTTAATGTATAAATGTGTGCATGTACTCTTTTTATTCTGTTACATTTCCAGGAGATTCAAAAGATTAGAAATTCAGTCTGACAATTAAGTTTTTCCGCTACTCTGAATTGTCGCTGTATTGTATGTGCAATTTCAATTTGATGCTGAGTGCTAAAACAAAACAAAAAACTGTACAATTAAAATCAATATAATAAATGAAAAATAGAATTCAAATGGTGGTGATTTGATTTTTTTTTTTTATTGATGTTTTAGACATTGATCGCCTTGGCTTAATTGGAAGCCTCAAGGAATAGCCTATTAGTAGTATTTGTAAAAGAAGCAGCATTACAATTTGTGCTTTTATCATTTAGGACATAATTTACAGTATAAGTTGTCTTTCTTTTTTTAGGTTGTTGCTCACTTTAATATGACTGTATTTAGTTAGTTAATTGCAATGCAATTACAATATAAATAATTGACATGTTTCCTACAATGGCAACATTAAACATATTAGTCCAGGGCATGAAAGGGGTAGCTTCAGTATTTACTGGTAACTTCTGCTGTGAAATAAATGGCCCATAGGAAAAACAATACAAAGGCTGAAATCAAATATATCCTTAATGGAGATCCAAGATGATTATTTTGTAATGATCAAATGGAGAAGTGTGTGGGGGTAATGGGAATACAGAATCCCACAATTATATTTTGCACAGAAGCATTCACCAAACCTAATCCTATGAGCCTTTACTGTTTATTCATTTCAACTTTTTTTTTTTTTTTTTTTTTTTTTTAATTTAGTCGTTGCCAATTAGTTTTTATTATTTTCTCCCCAATTTGAAATGCCCAATTATTTTTAGGCTCAGCTCACCGCTACCACCCCTGCGCTGACTCGGGAGGGGCGAAGATGAACACACGCTGTCCTCCGAAGCGTGTGCCGTCAGCCGCCCGCTTTTTTACACTCTGCAGACTCACCGTGCACACGCCTCAGAGCTACAGCGTCGGAGGACAACGCAGCTCTGGGCAGCTTACAGGCAAGCCCGCAGGCGCCCGGCCAGACTACAGGGGTCGCTGGTGCGCGGTGAGCCGAGGACACCCTGGCCGACCTAACCCTCCCTCCCCCCGGACGACGCTCAGCCAATTGAGCACCGCCCCCTGGGAGCTCCCGTGCACGGTCGGTTGTGGAATAGCCTGGACTCGAACCGGCGACGTCCAGGCTAGTGCTTTTTACTGGATGCACCACTCGGGAGCCCCCATTCATTTCAACTTTAACATAGATTTTTGTGATCCATTTTCCAAAAATAATTATTTCTAGTCAGTATTTTTTGTTTAATGATTTTACCACACAGCTCAGGTGTATAGCGACCTTAGACTGCATTCACTGTGTAATGCAATTGTAATGTAATTTCAGACACAAAGAGCTAGTTACAAGGTACTGAAATTATAATTGTTTAGGTTTATATCCTCCCATAATGTTGTTGGTAGCTTTTGCTTGAACAGTAGACTCTGAGTTCAGGCCCTGTTCAGATTAGTAATTTTATTTGAATATTGATTGTAATTTACCATATGAAAACACTTTGCAGTGTACTTGCGTTTTGTAATTATAATTAATTAAAACAATGAATAATCATTTAAAACAACACTATACAGAGACAGCTGTGATAGTTGGTTCAAATTATAGGTCAGTTTGAAGTACTGTACTAAGGTTTAGATTAGTCTACTGTAATTTGAGACTTCTGTTAACAAAAGTTTGATACAACTTTAATTTTATTAACAGAATGACACTAAAGAAAAAGTTTGTGTTTGACAAGTCTTATACCAAGGAGTCACAAATAAAAATGTTATTAAATATATATATATATATATATATATATATATATATATATATATATATATATATATATATATATATATATATATATATAAATACATTATTACATTATGATTTTTTTTTTTTTTACCAGTTTGGGTGATTACCCCATTCAAGCACAGACCCCCTCAGACATATTTTCACCCCAATATTTTAGAAAATGTGTTTAACCATCTTAAAAACGCATAAATAACTTGACATACATAAATATAAACTATATACACAGAATTAATGACAGTACAATTTGATTTTAAAAATACGTAGATAAATAAAACATTGGTATTACCTTGAGAAAAGCCTGCAACAGAAAGCATCAAGATCAACATTAGCACTTCCATTTCACGTCAAAACTGCTAACAGATGTTAATTGTTTTCCTTTGTTGTAGAAAATTTTACAAAAAAGTCTTTGTCAAGTCTTTATCTTATCAAAAAAAGTGTATTTCTTGCATCATTTATCATTGTGTATGTGTGTGTCTGTGCAAAATGTGGTTTCCTTTTTATTGTTCATTGTTCAGCAGTGTCTTCTTTTTTTTAAGTTCTTTGACCACGTGACTTTGCATAAAGTATAAAGATATGAGTTTGCCGACCACACACACACCCCACACACACACACACACACACACACTGTCATTGAATATGATCCTTTCTGGATTTTAAATTGTTCATGTTTGTGAAAAAATCTGGATTGAGGTCACCTATTTCTAGAAATTAATTATTAATTCAATTTTGTGGTTAATTTGTGATGAATTACCTAGCCAGTGGATGTTACACTTGATTCTTCTTCTTCTTAACAGTGTCATTGGAGCTTACTGTTATGTTTATTGGTCTATAGCAGGGGCTGTGGGAGCAAGACATTCTATGTATTATTTTGAAATTATATACTGTATATATATATATATATATATATATATATATATATATATATATATATATATATATATGTATACTCTGATGCATCATGAGCATCAACAATTTACTCAAAGCCTCCACTAGTGTTTTCTACTATTATAACAACCTTGACTTGCATAAAGAAGGAAAAACATTGAGTGAAATAGCTCGCATCACTCAATTATCAAGGTGTGGTATCTGAAACATAATCAGCAAGTACAGAGAAACATCATCTGTAATTGACAAACCCAGGACTGGAAGACCCAAAAAGCTGTCTAACAAGGATGAGCAATACTTGAAGATAATATCCTCAAGGAATAGAAAGAAGTCAAGCGTTGAATTGACAACAGAACTGGCAGAAGGCACAGGTGTTATTGTCCATCAGATAAACAGTACGAATGTCACTCTTGAAATCAGGACTTGAAGAATGTGTTGCAGTAAGAATCCTGTTAAGAAAGGGAAATGAGACTAAAAGGCTACAATATGCACAAGAACACAGAAATTGGACTATCGAACAATGGTCAAAGGTGCTTTGGACTGTTGATGGATGGACAACGACACATAGAATACAGATACCACCATGTTCAGATGGGTCATCAGGTAATCGGGCTTCTAAACTATAATGGTGTGTGCCACCTGTCACCCCAGGGGGGCTTGGACTGGGGTCTGACTGCTTAGGTTTGTCTAATTTAGATACCTGCACCTTTTTCTGGGCCCCAGATCTGGGTCTTTGAACAATTTCAAGAAGGTGGCACCTGGGCCCCATTTTCCACAATGGTAAGTGGATTTTTGTCCCTTCCACCACCCCAGGGTCTTGGGCTGAAACCTAACCAGTTTGATTAATCTAACCTTTCCCCTTATGTACTGTATTTATTTGTCCAGTGATGAACCTCAGAACTGTGTCTTTCCATTTAAAAAGACTGGTCCACTTGGTCATCCAAATTCATTTCACAGTACCCTGTAGAGGCCCATTTTATACTATAAATGAAAATATTGTGTGTGGGGTGTCTCTTTGCAATATCAATGAAATAACTGCAAAATGAAATGATGAAGAGACACCTTACATATAATGTAGCTTAATGTACTGTGATAGAAGAATGATAGAATAATCGCACGAAGAGTTCTAATCTAATGTGTTTGGGTGATCTCTGTGATTTGTATAACCTGGATTATGATATTATATGAAGTTTGATGTTAACATAGTATTAGATTTACAATGTTGAACTAACACACTGGAATGTGGCCAAGGGTCAGCAGCCCTGTTTTCAGAGAAGTGCATGAGTCAGCGACATGAGAATAGGACACTGTCTCAAATGATAATATTTTGAGACAGCGATAGTTCCTCTTTTCTCCCCAGTCACTTAGCTAATATTCTTGTATTAGGGGAATCAACTTTGTGAGACCTGACAGACACTCTCTCCCTAGCAACTAGAAAAATCAACCAATCAGAAAAGTCGGTAGGCAACAGTGTCAAGAATACCACGGGGTTGGTTTGAGCTGACTGAGGAGGATAGGAATTACCACAAGTCATGAAGCAAAAACTGATTATATAAGGAACTGTTTGACTTAGTGTATTTTGAGCTTCTTTGCGGTTGCTTGCAGAGTCTGTGACACTCTGTTGAATGCTCCAGTCTGCAGACTAATAAAGTGTGGGTTGCTCCGACTTGTCTCTGTCTCAATCGTTCTCTCGGTACGGGACCGGTGCCTGCTCGGTTGTATGCAGAAAATTCCACCACAGTACATCACAAAAATAAAGATTGTACTCAGGAACTACTGGTCACAATAAAAAGAAAAGTTTAGCTATGATGTCAGCTAACTTTTGAACTAACTTTAGAAGTTTCCAAAAGGCAGAAAGCACAAAGCAACCCCAAGATGTATAACAAATGCATGCATGTGATTGGACGTGCTCACTTTTGCAACATGATGGAACACCTGATAAAACTGAGGCATTAAGATTGTAGTGTATTACTTATTTATAAAGATCTACAAAAAAAAAAAACGATGGTACTTCCCTTTGAGGCTATATAGTTTACATTTTAGAAAATTAGATTTTAACTGTTTTTTTTTTTTTTTTGGTTGGTTTTGTTTTTTAAACATGCAATAAGATATTATATGTTATATGTAAAAGGGATTGGTCTGTGGGGAAAATGGAAATTCTAACAGCTTATTGTATAGTATCCAATAACTTACAGCCCCCTTAGCTCCTTTGAATATCTCATTTTCTTTTTCCTTCTTTCTAGCAACATGTTGTAACAGGATAATTTACAGTTCATTGTATTTATGAATACAGAGCCTACCTGCTGTGTGTGATTGCCAGCTGTGGGATCTTAATCAGCAGGGTGTGTTCATGCGGGGGGTTAGGTATAAAATGGTCCCAATTATACAGCTCAGGGCTGCTGCAATGCCATAATAAGCAGCAGGATTACGACATCCGCACTACCAAAACATCTAACGGAAATCCGCCGGTCACCATGTGTATTAAATGGGAACGGAGATTTAAAGAGAATATGCCAAAACTGCCGCCGACCTGGTGTGTAACTGGTGTCTGGGTTTAATTATTAAAGAAGGAACCGAAACCGCCGTTTAACTAGGGTAGGCGTTTGTTTAATAGGGATTTGCTTTGGGAGTTTAAATCCCAACCAAGTATAGCGTAGTGTATGAGCAAGACTTCTCGTGTAGGGGAGTTGCGCACACCGTATTTACAGCACGATTTATTTGTAGTGTTTTTGTACAGTGTTTTATTTTTGACTTTTTGTACATTTTAATGTGTGTCCTCTGCGCGCTACCATTGCTGGTAGTGACACGTGAGTCTGTAAATATTGAAATAAAACCTGCACACCTGTTGGGCGTGTCAACCTCAACCTCCAACTCGATCTCCTGTCAATCAAGTATCGAATACGCACACACGTCTCTCCACTGTTACAAGGTTATACTGAGAATTGTATTTTTACGATTTCCATTACATGAGAGTAGATGTTAAAACTTCATGCTGATTTGAACTCGGCTCTCACCAAGATAAGCACCAACTAAGACACAGCTTTACAGTAAACTAATGTGATCCACCTGTGTCTCCATCCATTTGCGTTTCCTTCCATATGATGATGTAGATATCCTTCTGCCTGGTGTTGATGGCTGAAGTGTAATGCTGGCTCCAGGGATCAGCTTATTTGCCTCTGTAGCGCATCAGCACACACAACGGCTGCGATGCTGGCTCCGGGGATCAACCAGATTGCGGTCTCAGTGTGGTCTCATCCTCAGTGTTTCGTCGACTAGCCCACGACACCTCAAGAGGGCTCGATGGTGATTCTGGCGTCCCAGCATCACCCTCCTCCATCCCCCACTCAACTCAGTCCAGCTTACTTACCCGTACATCAGCGTTTCTTTCTTTCTATTGTGCTTGAAATCCCCAACCAGAATCTTTCCGTCTCAACCACAGCCAGTTGCTGCTCCTCTCTGCTGCTTCAGATAATTTCTTCACTGTGCGACGCAACTCTTGGCCACTGAATCCGACGTCTCTGAGAAACCGGATTGTAGAGTGTGCCACAAATCCTCGACAACCCACCTCCACTGGGTAAACCCGGACTCTCCATCCTCGCTGTTCCGCTTCAGTGGCTAGTTGAGCATACCGCAGTTTCTTCCTCGCATACGCCTCATCTACAGCATTCTCCCATGCCACTGTTAACTCTACCAGGTGAACAAGGCGTGCTGATCCAGACCACAAGACAATATCTGGTCGAAGGTTAGTGGTGGCAATCTCAGGTGGAAAAATAAGCCGTTGACCAACATCTGCCAGCATTTTCCAGTCTCTAGCAGCATCCAGTTGTCCTGGGCAAGGCTTGGTTTTAACACCTTTTCTTGGTGGTTGCTCTCTTGGGTGGAGCAATGTTGTCTTTTGTGTGTAATGTTTTGATGGAACTGGTGGCAACTTATTGGTCATGTTACGCTTGTCTTCCAATGCTAAGGCCAAACATTGCAGCACCTGGTCATGGCACCATTAAACCGTCCTTGGCTAAGAGCCACCTTACATCCTGTCAAAATGTGCCTTAATGCTGCAGGTGATGAACACAAAGGACATGAGGGATCCTCTCCTACCCAGAGGTTTAGGTTCTGTGGTGATGGGAGAACATCCTACGTTGACCTGATGAGGAAACTGATCCTGCTCTGTTACATTGACCATAGGTCTTGCCAGCGAATCTTGCGTTGTTCAACACTCTCCCATCTCATCTATTCTCCCTGCTTGGCCTGGGAAACGACCTTTACGCACCTCATCCTCGCCTCCTACTTTTGCACCTCGTTGACAACCAGCTTCCTCCGTTGAGCTGAGGCTGCCTTGTGCCATGTAGGAGCTGAACTGAGACCAAGACCCCCTCTTCCTTGCTGAACTTGCCCCATGATATCACCAATTCAAAAGGCAGCCTTTGCATCTTCCACAGCTTTCTTTGCTGCCCACTTTCTTCCAGTTTTCAACACAGGTGCTGCCTCCCTTATGCATTTGTCACGTGACTCTACTAATGTCATTTCCAGTCGGACCTTGGCGCACTTAAACTCCTCGGTTAGAGCGGAGACTGGTAGCTGCAGTATTCCTTTACCATAAAGTCCCACTCTGCTGAGGCAGCGTCGAACTCCCAACCATTTCCTGATGGATGAACTGATTAAAGCTTCCAGCTTCTCTACTGTTGTCAAAGAAACCTTGTACACAGTCAGTGGCAACAGCAGCCTCGGCAGTAGACCAAACTGAAAGCACCAGAGTTTTAGTTTGCCTGGTAAAGCGCTGCTGTCTATGCTCTTCAACCCTTCCACTGCTTGTTGTCTAACTTCTCCCACACGAACTGTGTCTTTTAGATCCCCATCGTACCATCTCCCAAGACTCTTCACTGGCTTCTCAGACACTGCTGGTATTGCCTCACCATTAATGAAGAATGTTTTATCTACTACTTTACCTTTAATTATAGAGATGCTCCTTGATTTAGTGGACTTGAATTGCATTTGTGCCCATTCAATGTTATTGGTTAATTTGCCCAATAACCGCTTAGTGCAGGCTAGTGTTGTAGTCATGGTTGTCATGTCATCCATGTATGCTCGAATTGGTGGTAGTCGCATTGCAGAAGCCAAGCGCTCTCCTCCCACTACCCATTTTGGTGCCCTAATGATTACTTCCATTGCCATGGTAAAAGCCAGTGGAGAAATGGTGCATCCTGCCATTATTCCAACTTCTAGGCATTGCCATGTAGTGCTGCATTCTGAAGTTGAAAAACTAAATTGCAAATCTCCAAAGTAGGCTTTCACTAAATTTGTTATTGTCATTGGTACACTGAAAAAATCAAATGCTGCCCAAAGAAGTTCATGTGGCACTGAACCATATACATTAGCCAAATCCAGGAATGTCACATGGAGCTCCTTCCTCTCCTTTTTAGCTGATTGAATTTGTTGCCAGATCACATTGATGTGTTCTAAGCATCCTGGGAAACTTGGAATGCCCGCTTTTTGTACTGAAGTGTCAATGAAGCAGTTCTTTAATAGGTAAGTTGACAATCTCTGAGCAACAATGCTGAAGAAAGTCTTGGCTTCTACGTTTAATAGGGAAATAGGGCAAAACTGCCTGATGCTTGTAGAATCTTTTTCTTTAGGTATAAAGACTCCACCTGCTCAGCGCCATGCTCTTGGTACAACCTGTTTTTCCCATGCCACTTTCATCAATTTCCACAGGATTCGTAGAACTCCTGAAGCATTCTTGTACACTCTATACGGAACTCCATTAGGCCCTGGAGATGATGAAGCCCTTGCTTTTTTTCACAGCTTGCTCTACTTCTTTCCACTTAGGTGCACAGTCCTCCATTTGGTATTCTGGTGGATTGATAGGTGGGATGTCTGAAGGAATTGACATAGGCTCCTGCCTTTTTGAATCTGTATGTGTTTCCTCCAAATATCTCTCCAGCTCAAACTTAGATGCTTTTAGTGTGCAATTCTTCGCACTGGTGAATAACTTCTTTACAAATTTGAATGGGTCTTTATAAAAGTTAGCTCTTGCACGCTTCTTCTTTTTGTAGCGTTTCCGTAGGCGCTCAGCTGTGTGCAATGTTGTAAGCTTATCTTTAATGACCCTTTGTAAGAGATTGAATCCCTCCTTCTGACTTTGTTCTGCTCTTCTTCATTGCTTCCTCAGCTGTCTCCTTTCTCTAACTAAGCGTTCAATCTCCTGCTGCCATCTAGACTTTCCAGGAATAGTTTGTACTTTTTTCCTTTCCTTTTTTCAACTCCAAACCTCTCGCTTCCATATGCGTAGATGATGTCCCCAAGTTTATCCAGCTTCTTTTCAACTGTTCCACTTAAGTCTTGAACAAAGAAGACTACGCGATGATCTGATTCAAGCATTCAAAATCCTAAAAGGTATAGACAATGTCGACCCAGGGGACTTTTTTGACCTGAAAAAAGAAACAAGGACCAGTCACAAATGGAGATTAGATAAAGGGGCATTCAGAACAGAAAATAGGAGGCACTTTTTACACAGAGAATTGTGAGGGTCTGGAACCAACTCCCCAGTAATGTTGTTGAAGCTGACACCCTGGGATCCTTCAAGAAGCTGCTTGATGAGATTCTGGGATCAATAAGCTACTAACAACCAAACGAGCAAGATGGGCTGAATGGCCTCCTCTCGTTTGTAAACTTTCTTATGTTCTTATGTTCTTAACCTTTCCAACGCAAAACAGAGATCTGTGTTTACTCTGTCCCACACAGTTTTCTCACAAGCTCTTGGCCATATAACTCCAGGCTTGTGCCCGTTGAGGTTCTTTTCTCTCTTATGCTGGTTTGTCTGACCGGGTTCACAAGGATCATTAGGTTCATCACTAACTGTATCCATGCAAGTCCTCCTCACATATGTGACAGAGGTGCTGATATCCTGCGAACTGTGGTTTGCTTCCTGTCGCTGGATTTCATTTGACTGACTTGACTGACTTCGTAAGAAGTACTGATCAATGAGGCCCTTGTCCCTTCTCCCTCAAGCATTTAATTCTCCCTTGATGAATCGTCAAACCCCTGACCGTTGTCGCGTTGCTCCAGCCGCAGACACAAACCTGGAGTTCCATGTCTTTGCTAACTGTAGATCTTGAACTAGTCTTTTGTGAAGTACTCTCCATACACATATCCGTTTCCCTTCCTAAGTCATTAACCATGTTGTCCAACGATGAGTCATCTTCTGCCCCCGCTCTCGCAGACTCTAGGGGTATTTTTCTCTTTAATTTCTTAGAAGCCTTGGGCAGGTGTCTACAGCATCCTGTAAACACAGAGCTGGATACTGCCAACAAGGGTAGCTTCACCATGGGCTATTAACATTAATATATATATATATATTAATATATATAATATATAATTTAAAATACTGCGTGCTTAATGGATGCAACATTTAATGAATAACTGGTATTTTTATCTTTGCACAGTGAACACAAAATGTATCATCAATCTCTGTCTACTTTGTATAATGAGTATGTTAGGTAAGCTGTGAATGGTGACTTTAGAATGATTCATTTACAGGATATGCATAAGCTGAAGAGATTTAAAAGGTCATAAATGTACATACAGTAACATTGGGAGCGTACTTGAAAAGCAGGCAGTAATTTCAAACCATAGAAAGGTGGATAGGTAACTAAACATCTCTTTTCTATATATGACTAGGATTCTATGATAAAAGTCTGGAGAAAAAATATTAGTAGTAGTGGTATTTTTGTTATTAGTAGTATCAGATGACATAGACTGATGTAATGGAGGCCAGTAGTAGGCTCAACTTCTGATGAAAAAACATTCTTGGCAACAAAAATTAGATGTAAATCAGCCATACCAGGCAGTGCTAACTTTACATATTGACATTTCATCTGGCACACCTTTGGAAACATCATTTATTTTACATGTGGTTCCCCAAGTCTTGTATTAATTGCTGTAGCAACCTCCACTGCATATAAATAATACTGGTTTTACTCTTTTAATTTGAAATATGTATTCAAAGCCATTCACAACAGACATGGCTCATTAACTTGACTGCCAGGAAAAACAAATTAATATATCCTTTTACAAGTTAGCCCCTGGCAAGGTTGATCTAACAGTTGAAAAAAAACTTTAAAGTTTTCCAAAAGGCACCATCAGTCATATCCTTCTGTTGGTTCTTTATTTAAAACTTTATGGAAAGTTGTGACTTTTTTTTTTGTTAAGGGTAACCATGGATGCTATATTAAAGACTAGCCTAAGTAGCGGGTTTCTGAAAAATATAACATTAAATGGCCCCACTGTTTAATAACGTACCTGTCATTTTTTCTTTTCATTGTTAACATACTGACAACTTTGTACACTTATAACTTTAAAGGCTGTTTCAAAGCTTTTTTCAAAATGGCCGCTCATTTTCTCATGCTGTACATGTAGAACTATGGCCAGGTACTGCATCGCTCTAGAAATATATGTTCTAGTCTACCAGTTTGTGGTGATCAAACTGCAATACTAAGAACATGTCCATACCATGAACTCAATAGGATTATAATCACCAGGTCACAATTTGTAACCTTTCAAAATGAATTTGTGAATAAGAGTTCCATGGTTTTTGAGAACACCGATCTTTTTTATGAAGACAAACATATTTTAAACTTGTGTTGAGACTTCTGACATTTGACTCTTGATTGTAGATGTAACCCCTTGTTTGAATTCCCTGTGTTTTAAAATGAAAGTGTATCAGATCTTATGCATGCCAATTTTAATTGGTTTTTAATTGGTTAACCACAAAACAGGAGCAGCCCAATACAATTAGAGGGATTTGTCATAAAACATGACGTTGTGTGATGGAACCAGGGTGACTGTATTGTGTACAAAGTTTTAGGTTTGTGCACACCCCAAGTTATGAGATATGTATCTGACCGTAGTTAAGTTTTTAAATAGTACAGCTATGGACAAAGGTTTTGCATCACCATATATAATTAACATATTTGCTTCATAGTTGAATGAAACCTGCTGAATAATGTTACGTTAACATATTGAATTGCATACCGCTTTGTAGTTTTCCATATACTTGACGAAAAAGCTGACAAAAATGGAAAAATGTGACATTTCCAAATCTAACATGAAATTCGGTACTATTATGACTTCCGGTAGATTTTGTGTAGATTCTCTGATTACATGATAAAGAAAATATGTAAATTATGTTCATATAGTTATGTCTCAATCCTAAAATTCTAGGTGATAGAGTTCTGATGTACTTTTGATGTTTCTCATTCAGTATGCAAAATCCCATTCAAAGGAAATCTAATTCAAGGGCCTTTATTTGTTTGCCAGGACATTGCCACTTCTTCTGTGAAAGGCGATCATTACAATGTATTCTGTTTTGCAACCACTTTCTGGCAAAATGACTAACTGCATTAACTGTGACTAAAACGGGTTGGAAAAACTCATCTTTGTTGCCTGCCCTGTGCTACCCACATCACTTCAATAAGGGCAACTGTTTTTATGAAACATTGTTACCAGAAAGGTGGTTCATTAGCAATCTTGAGCATTAAGCAATCTTGAGCATAGAATCACTTGGTGGAATTGCAGACTTATTCTGCACCACAAAAGGGGGTGGGGGCAGATTAAACCTAAAACTAGGGCTGCATACTGTATACATTATGAGACTCTGCAGAAATTGAACACATTTCCATTTTGCAATTTTGGTTATGCAGCATCTAATATAACAATTCTTAAAAACGAGGGCTGCAAAATTGGTAGAAGAGATTTAATGCATGGGGTATTTTACTGTTTGGAAGGGAACTGAAGTTACAGTTTTCATGAATCAGACCCACTTTGGTTGAAATAAAAGAAGGATCAAATGAAAAACAATGGTATAATGAAAATGTGATGCTATTTTTCTAAAATAAAAACATGCATGTTTGTAAATAAATTAACATATAGGCCTACTGCATGTTGTTATATATATATTCACATTTATATAGACCATTATTTACTGTACTGTGTTTTTGTTACTGTAACCTGGAATGCATGAAGGTCTTAAATTCTGCACTTTACTCAAACAATGACTAAAGACCAAATATAGCCTACAGTAACTTGTTTAAACGTCCCAAAAACGTAAAATATATCTAAATATATCAATAAACATGTTCATTCATGTAGCAAACAATAGTGTCTTTGGTTACATTCTCTTTTAATAATTAAAAAGCAATAATAAGTGCAAGAATCAATATATATTTTCCTAAACATTATGTGTTAACTTTTGTTGAATTTTGGGGTGCATTTGTGAGTTTCACTGTAATCTGATCCCCCTATCAGCTCATGACACATTCTCTTGCATGCAGCATGGTAACCAGATCTAACCTGATCTCATTGACCTTTCATGCAATCTACTCCCATTTTTTCTACACGGTCTCTTTTGAGTTTGTTTGTATCCACCATCCACCCCACCCCTCCTTATTTCATATTCTGTGCCCCGTACTGGTTACCGCTGGGGGGGATAGTGATCACACTTCCTCTAGCCTCCTGTGGCATCCACCATTATCAGCTCCAGGCTCTCTAGCCAGCGGGACCCCCAGCCATAAATAATTCTGTCTTGAAGCAGCTCATGCTCTATAATGCTTTTATTCAATCTATCGTTACCTGTCTTTCCAGTCTTATTTATATATCTGTATACTAAGCATATATATATTTCCTATTCAGGGTACCCCTAAAGCTAATGCCAATCTAAATGTCGGGGTCTCTCTATATCTATTCTTTTCCTTTTCAAGGGCACAATCTTGAGTCCATTCTGCCCAGCTCAGACGGGTCATCTATCTTCTTCCCCCTATGGGTTTACATTCGTATCCAAGTCGCCGCCGCGGCTCTCCAGTGAGTAGGGGACTAACATTTTATGTTTTCCAAGCCTCAGGGGTCATCAAGACCAGCCTTCAGTCATGAAGATTCCCGATCACGAGACTGAGACTTGCTTTCCTATCATTCTTTCCCCCTTCAAAGTAAATGGCACTCTTCAACCTGCTATAAATCATTTTCCCTCACGACTAACCAATGCACCATGAAGTACCATTTACTCTTGAATAGTCTATAGTTGTGTTTGGTTTATTGTGGTATGGTACTGTACTCATTTTATATTTCAATTCTATCTTTTATTATTTATTTTTAAGCACACAATGTTGTTACCTGCATACGTTCTCAAATTGTTTAGTATTTAAAAGTGTCAACAGAATTTTAAAACATCCATGGACAATGTGTGCTGCTGATGCACCGTAAGGTTACAACACCGCACCCACCATGTCTGAAAGACTTGAGACAAAAGCAGAGCGCACACCTACGCATTTGCAACTTGGAAGCAAAGCTATAGATGTGGAAGTTGTTGGTATTTGCAAATGGATTTAACTTGCAAAGCATACCTTTTTAATAGACCCATAGATAATGATACTTGGATATTTTCTTGTCAACTTTTATAATTTTGTTACGTAAGTTGTAATTGTTCTCTTTGAGATTGTGAAAAATGAAAATGAAAGGTTACTTAATTTAGTAAAACAGAATTGTCACTAGTAGCAACACATAACCAAAATCAATTTCAAACCAATAATAAAAACAAGCAAACCAGTTATTTCATTTCAGATTGCTTCTACAAAGATGTGATGGCTCATTGCTGCTGTTATGCAACTGTGAGCTAATGTTCTGTTTTGAGGGGGGGACTATTTTTGTTTTAACAATTCTAAAGGATGAAATGGTGCACAATATATCTTTTAGACTCCCTTGTTCAGTTCCTAGCCCAAATATAGACATATCTTTCTGGTGCAATTACATAATCACTCTTCCCTAAAATACAATACCTGAAGAGTTTAACTGTTTGGTCCTCAAAGTACGTGAGGATTCTAAACTGTGTTGCCCATGATTCAAATATGCAAATTCAACCAACAGACAGAAACAAGAAAATGTTTTTTTGTTTGTTTGTTTGTTTGTTTGTTTAAAAGTCAAATGTTGTGACCTTGTCTAAACAATACCAAATCAGATTAAGACTGTGATTCAAGTTAAAGTTACCTTTGTTAGGGGTGTTTACAACACAGACTGTCTACTAATTCACTGAAAACATAATTGCTATCTCATTTCTATTTTGAGACTTTCT
This sequence comes from Acipenser ruthenus, assembly GCF_902713425.1. Classification (NCBI taxonomy): domain Eukaryota; kingdom Metazoa; phylum Chordata; class Actinopteri; order Acipenseriformes; family Acipenseridae; genus Acipenser; species Acipenser ruthenus. The sequence goes on from NC_081192.1 coordinate 45,962,932, forward strand.
CCAACAGATAACAATTGGGTTTTGTTTTTGGTTTTTTTGTTTTTTTTTAATTTAGTCGTTGCCAATGATTTTACCCCATTCTTCTCCCCAATTTGGAATCACCAATTGTGTTATTATGAATCCCAGTTCACCGCTGCAACCCCCTGGCGACTCGGGAAATGGCAGCTGACACACATGTCCTCCAAAACGTGTCCCTGCCAAGCCATCTTTTTTGGCACTGCGGATCCACAGCGAAGCCATCAGACCTATAGTGCCAGAGGACAACACAGATCTGAATGGCTTCACTGCAGACCTGAAGGCGCCCTATCAGCCATGGGGGTCGCTTGTGTGTGGTGAACCGTGGACTGCCCTGCCATCCTAAGCCCTCCCTACCCGGGCCGTGCTCGGCCAATTGTGCACCGTCCCCTGGAAACTCCCGGTCACGGTTGAGATGTGTTTTTTAACATGATTGTTTTAAAATGCAGGCTAAAAAAAAAAACACTTTCCAAATGTAACATTATTTTTAAATAAATTTCAGCTGTGTACCCATGGCCATAACTAGCTATGAGGACACAGAGGTTGTGTCCTCGTTGTTTTTTTGCATCATCAATGCTGATGCTCATGTAAAAATTCTGGTAAAGTACAAAAGACTCCTTAATTTTCTCTGCTGGTTTGCCGTGTAACATAGATTTGGAGGTTGAATAGTAAATACCAAGCAGTGATATAAATACTGCCAGCTATAGCTTGAAACCTAAGTTTGACCTCGGTAGAATGTTAGCTCTGGTTACAATGCTGTTCACACCTCAAACAACTGAAAATGTTGAACTGCTTTGATATACTAGTTCTGAGAGCAGTGTGTTGCATCTTTAAATGTGGATCTTTAAATGTGGAGGCTGTGTGGTCCAGTGGTTAAAGAAACTGGCTTGTAGGAGGTCCCCGGTTCAAATCCCACCTCAGCCACTGACTCATTGTGTGACCCTGAGCAAGTCACTTAACCTCCTTGTGCTTTGTCTTTCGGGTGAGACGTATTTGTAAGAGACTTTGCAGCTAATGCATAGTTCACACACCCTAGTCTCTGTAAGTCGCCTTGGATAAAGGCGTCTGCTAAATAAACAAATAATAATAAATGCAGAAAAACACAGATTTTCTATGGTGTCGAATTTTTATTTTTACACTTGCAAAAACCAGGCAAGGCTTTTTTTGGTTGTTTGGTAACCAAATCAATACACTTATCATGTATAATCATTGACACTGGCAATTTTGCTTTAAATTTAGTAAACATACTTGTTCAATAAAACTGCTTCTGGTGAACGAGGCACACTGTCAGTATCACATTCATGCTGAAACGTAGCTGCAGTCTATTTCAGTATCCAGTGCGTTTTTACTACTCAACAAGCTGTTTAAAGATGCCGAAACTATAGTAATCACACCTAAATATCGGGTCAATGAGTTTGGCAGTATCCATCCAGGTGACAAAGACTAACTCAAGATAAACTAATATAATTTTTTACTTATACAACCTGTTTTTAAAGGTAACGATACTATTTTTCGATACAATTCAATTAAAAACAACTCCTACTCCAATGCACACAAACCAAATGGAAAAATAGAAGCCTGTAGATTTATGGTTTTGTGTTGTTCGCTGCACCTCCAGTGTACATAAGTACAATTAAATCAACCTAATTACATTTTTTAAAACGGTAAAAACTGAAATAAGAAACTTTAACTCCCTGTCAATGTTAAAGCTGAAAATCATGTTAGAAATCACGCTAAAAAATCCCAATTTCTGTAATGCTAATAATACTGCATACTGAAAAAAACTACTTTGTTTAAATGTTCAATGTTATTGCAAATGGAAGAAATTGATGGCTTTAGAATGTTATGGTAAAGGAAAAAACAGATACATTGCACCCCCCCCATCCCCCCACCCCCCCATCCACCCCCATATTTGTGCCTCCCCTGACTCAGAAGTCACCAGCAGCAACTGCGATGTGTTCTAGATTAAATCTTGTGTAAGCTTTATTGAAGTCTAAAAAAAAGTTATATGTGCTGCGACATTGGGTTTTAGCAACAATGTTTAAATAGGGCATTGCTCCAACTCCTGCACAAATGAACACAAAAAATGTCTTTTTTTGTTTCTGTTATGGTAATATATCACGCTTTATCACAGTTTTTATCTTCAAAGCAACAAAAAGAAGTTACATGTATGTGTAATGTTTCATATGTACACGTCTGATTGTTCATAAGCATGTTTGGTCAGGAGCATATTGCCTGTACAAATGGTAAAGGTGTAACATCTGGCATTTTTTACAATTTTAGTATTATATTTTTTAATATACTTTTAATAATCATTTAATTGACTAACTATTTCTTGCTGATAACTGAATAAGTTAAATACATGTAATGGTAGCTAGGAATGGGTGAAAGTGCTATGCAATTGGAGTCTTATTTCCATGCTTGTGTATGTGTGTGTCTGGGTTTCTTTCTCTCTCGCTTTCCCTCCTCCCCCCCTCCCTCTCTCTCTCTCCTCTCTCTCTCTCTCTCTCTCTCTCTCCTCTCTCTCTCTCTCTCTCTCTCTCTCTCTCTCTCTCTCTCTCTGTCTTCCCCTTTCCCCTGATCTGAGAATTGTCGGGGGAGGTGACATATGTTCTTTGCTAAGTGAGGTGTTGCAGATAAGGCGAGGGGGGCAAGGAATGTGTGGGTTAGGCGGGGGTTAGAGATTTTACAATGTTAAGCTCGGGCACAGAAAAACAGGAGCGAGGCTGACACGCATCAACTGTCAGAGCTAATAGCTAAGTATTTTACTTTTGTAGTAGTGAATTTATCTGTATAATTTTACCTGTATGTTGATAATAAAATCTGATTACTGTGATTTGAAATTGTTAGTTGTGTCTAGTAATTTTCACTCTCATGTTTCAATAAATATTAAGAAAATATTAGGCCTTGTTTTCTTTACAGAGGCATAAGAACAGCTGAATCATCTACAAAAACACAGCTGACCTCAATATGTCATTGTGTTATAGACAGCAAGTTAGGTGCATTTAATCATTGCAATGTTGTTTAATAAGGATAAATAAATACACAGTATCCAATGCATACTGTACTGGAAACTGAATTAACTGATAGTTTACTTCAGTTTGATAAAAAAAAAAAAACCTTGCAGCAAGTTACACAAATACTTTGCAATATATATATATATATATATATATATATATGTATATAATTTATTTCTTAGCAGACGCCCTTATCCAGGGCGACTTACAATTGTTAGTGTGTGTGTGTGTATTTGTGACAGAGTGAATGAATCCTAGTCAACAATCTCCCTCCTGGCCTGTGAGGGTGCTGTGTAAAGGGAACAGTGTGCCCCGGACTAGATGGTTTGATAGTTAATTCCAGGGTCAGTTGGAAGTCGGTCATCCAGGAAGGGGGTGGAGCCACAACAATAGAAGTCATCGCCTTAATGCTGTAGGCGATGTGTCAGTCACGGATTGGAGGATACGTGATTGGACTCGCCACCAAAGGGGGCGTGACAGAGTATTTCACGGGATGTGGCCAAGCAGTCTGTTCCTTTGTTATGGTTATGGAAAGACCTGTAAAGGACGAGCGAAACTGAAAGTAACTGTGAGTGTTTGTATTTGTTTTATTAACCACTGTTTATTTGTATTTAGTAGACGGCTAACAACCGGGAGCTGTCGCTGTTCCAGCCAGCATTAAAACACGGATACTGCACTAGTCATAAAATAGCTGTGTATTCACCACCAGCACTGGAGCACCGCGAGAAAGGACGCAGAGCCGTGCCTGTATTCTTGTATTATTAATCTGGGACTGAAACCCTGTTTTGCTTAGCTGTGTAACTACACATTGCTGTGTAGTTGCCAGCATTATTATCTAACGGTGCCAAACCGTGAAAACAATTAAAGAACTGTTTGGACCGTGAACACTGTGTTATTGTCGTTGTTTGAGCACTGCATCACCTGTACACCTGCGCACTACAACCCGCTTTGCCACAGTATTATAATTAGGTTCTGAAATAATTAGATTTTGAAACTAAGCTTCTGATTGTATTACTTTGATACATGGTCAGAATTAGGAGATCAAGAAAATGATCAATTGTTGTGAATCACTTATGACTAGTCCTCACACGATAGCTTTCGAACCCAGGTTCAGCACCCCTGAATTGTGTCAGCCATATTTGTTTTGGATAACATTCTGTTGCTGCAAGTAGCCCTAAAAAAATAAATTACATTTTTTTAAAAAGCAAAAAAGTGACTCTAATATTGACCCTTACTGGTGCAATCTGACAGTGGGCTCAAGACTGATGAAAGGACTGTGGAATAACATGTTGTTGATATTATTTTCTCAATTTTAATGACAATGTGCTTACCATGATTTTGCCTTGTGACCATCAATTCTTTATTATAATAAAATGAAATATTTTGAGTAACTTTTGCTGCATAACTACCTTGCCATAGTAAACCTTTTTGTTTTTATTAATTCTCAATGGGTTTCATATTAATTTGAAGAAGATTGTGTTAGCTTTACATATCACTTACAAGATAGTTTGTTGAAGATTCAGCTTGCAATTTAAGCTCTGGGTTAACTGAAGTTGTTGAAATAGTGATGAGTTATCCTCAGAGGAAAAAAATATTAACGATGGGTTGTGAGGAATATGAAAGATAGGAATTGAAAATTAAATTATAAATGAAAGGAAATAAAATAAAGATTAAAAAGGAATGAAAAGGGGAGCAGTAAGAAACATGGGTTTATAAATTTAGTAAAGTAGCTTTTTCTTGTTAACCCCAAATGGGCCATCAGCTGTTTGTCTTGTACTTTTAATTGATGCAGGGAGAGTCTGTACAAGACTGACCTTTAGATGAGGTTGTGTACAAGAAGGCAATATACAGTTACAGGCATATTGTGAAATTGTCAAATACAAGTCTAGAGAGCATATGCTAAGCTTATACAATGCCCTAGTAGCCTAGTTAGACCCCACCTAGAATACTGTGTGCAGTTTTGGTCACCTCACTACAAAAAAGACATCATTGCACTTGAGAAAGTATAGAGAAGGGCAGCTATGCTGATCCCAGGACTTAATGACATGAGCTATGAGGAAAGGTTTAAAAAATAACTTCAGCCCAGAAATAAAAGACTTGATTGAATAAAATAGTAGAGAGTAGGTCAAGAGGGCATAAATGAAAGCTGAGTAAAAATAAGTTTAGAACAGAAGGTAGGAAGCCTTTTACTTTTCTTATGTAAATTCTGTTAGTGCTCAGAGTGCAACCTTTATGTCTTTACACCAGAACGCTTTATAGTTCCTCACCACATAAAATAAAATATAGGGATGTATCAGACTCATTTACTGCCCAAGAGATAAAGTAAAAGTAAATAGCTTTGATTTACAGAAACAATTATTTAAGTTAATGTGTGACTGTGCTGTAGGGAAGCAATTTCTGTGTCTATGCCTTGAAAAACCTGCCTTGCAGGTTTTATTTGCCATGGGGCATTAGCATGGTTCTGTAACAGAGTTTTCATTTTGCGAGTTTCATTTTTTGATGGGTTTCAGGTTTGGTGCTCCACCATGCATGATGGTGAGGAAGTCTAAGGCTCATCATATTTCCAGATGATCAGCTGTCTAGCTAGAACTGAATGCGTTGCTGTGACCCGGATGGCTTGCGGGTGACATCAGACCAGGAAATTAAACACAGGCAAGTACTGCGGAGCGAGACGCAAATGCACTTGTTTCTTTATTAAATAAAATAATTAAACAAAACTGAACACTTTCGGAAAACAAAACAGCACGGTGGCCAAAACAGACAAGCTAAACAGACACGGAAAAAACAAGTATCGTGCTCCTTTAAAACCAGCATGGGTAGCAAAAGCCTCTGAACACACTAACCGTGTTCAGCCAAAACTGCAGGTTTTTATACATGTGACCGTCTCCAGGTTAGTAATAAATTTACCAATCTGGAGACGGTCACATTCTGCATGAGTTTAGCAACGATGGGGAATTTTAAATAATAATACAACAAATATAAATACAAAATAATACATATACACACAGGGACGGGGTGTACCCCGTCACAGTTGCTTGGGGACACAGTTGGACTGGTCATTGAACTAAGTTATACACAATATTTGTACTGGTTTGCTTAGTTGCTTTTTCTTGCAGACTTGTGCACGGTGGTTTATTTTTGCATAAGCAGGCATTTTGCTTTGACATTCTGTAAACTGTAGTAGGGACTGGCCTTCTTTTTTGCCAGTGATCTCATATGAGGACATTATTCAGAGTCCAACATTCAGGGGAACAGCAGCCTGAGAAACAACAGGAGGCTCCTCCTTCTTCAAGAGTTCAACGTGGTTTACGCAATTTACGCAAGTCACCACGTAATCACGTACTCCCTGCACTGTCTAACGCGAAACTGTCTTGTTCTGAAAAGCGACCTCTGTTCATCTTTTGAAAATACTGTATCCCAATTAAATGAAGTGACGTCACAATTAAACAACATCAATAGCATTGGGAAGAACCGCCTTCCAGAGTTGTATCCCATTTAAGCATACATCATGATTATCAATATTCCAATTAGGCCGCACCGACTGTACAGCTGAGCCTATTTAACTATAAAGTAACAGTATAAAGTATAAAGTACCTCCCCCTAGTGGCTAAGAAGCCACATATAACAGTTTTATAGCTTTATAGCTGCACGTCATATTTGTTTTTCGTCAAGTTTAATTTATTTGAATTTCAGAAAGTCAGAAAACAGTCACAGTGACGTTTTAATCACCATTTTAGTGTTTGGAGCATCTTTCTTTTGTAGTATGTTTTGTAATTCATTTTCTGTTAACTTACAGGATCGGTGTTCAGCCATTTTCTCTTGTGAAGAGTGCAGGGGAGAAAGGTGTTCCTTTGAAAAGGCGTTAGACTGACAGTGATGTGAACAAATCACATGACAGTCTGAGATTATTGCTGTTAGGATGTTAGGGCAATAGTTCACTCTATTTTTCCTCTTATGATGAGGTTTTAACCAATCACAGGCCAGGATTGCCAATCACTGATATATATATATATATATATATATATATATATATATATATATATATATATATATATATATATATATATATAAATATATATCTTCCGTTCTGTCTGGCCAAGAGTAATTACCTACTCAAACAGGCAGAATTAGCAATATTGTTTCTTGGAAAATGTAATTATACCATATGAACAAATGCTCCAGAAACCACGCTCAATATAGTAAACAAATAATACCATAGTTATTTGTTGCCTTTGGGATTATATAAGTGCAATATAATACTGTGCTGTTACAATTTTAAAACCTTGACAATTATCTCAGTCATTGCAGGCACAACAGCCTAGCAGCAGAATACCTTAATTAAAGTCAAAGACACTTTATGCTTCTATTTTTTTTTCCTGTGTGGGAAGCTTGACTTTGACTAATCTGACTACAAGAAACAGTCCTGTTTATTCTGTTTAGCCATATTCTGTTGATTGAGCCAGATTGCAGCAGGGATGAAGAAACATTTTCACAAATCAATATTTGGGCCAACGATTCAATCCAGAGATGATGAACAGATGAAAGGGTGGTCATGTGAACTTTGCTGCTTTCGGGGCATTGTGTACTTGCTTCTGTCACCCAGGTCTGACCTTGCTTCTTCAAAAAGCAGTATTGAATTTGCATAGCCGACCCGCATGGTCATATAATGTAATAATGTAGTAATCAAATGTAAAAAGTAGAGCAGGACGTTTATAGATGTGTGTGTATGTGAGTGTGTGTGTGTGTGTGTATATATATATATATATATATATATATATATATATATATATATATATATATATATATACTTTCGTTTATACTTGGGGTGTACAATACAAACTGTTAGTACCCACTGACACAACCTTTAATGATGTTGCTGGAGTGCTGTAATTTACTTAGGTCGTTTCTATAAGGATGTGTGCAGGCAGCTTTTTCATGTCTCAAATAGTTGCCGGTCTCCAGTAGGCGCCGGGGCTACTGGCAAATATTGTAAATAAACGCCAGGGCGTTTATTTAAAGTTTTACGGTATATATATATATATATATATATATATATATATATATATATATATATATATATATATATATATATATACATATATTGTGGTGGCAGCGTGTAGTGTAGTGGGTTCCAGTGGGAAGAAAGGAAACTCTTCAAATATTTGCCGGTCTCCAGTAGGCGCCGGGGCTACTGGCAAATATTGTAAATAAACGCCAGGGCGTTTATTTAAAACACCCTGGCGTTTATTTGGTAGCGGCAGCGTGTAGTGGGTTCCAGTGGGAAGAAAGGAAACTCTTCAAAAGATTATTTTGGCACTGGAAAGGCAGTTTATTGTAGAATTGGGATGGTGCTTATAAGTGCTGTTGTTTTAGAGAAATTGATTGGCGCTTATAAGTGCCGTTGCTTTAGCTCGAAAATGGTCTTTAGCTTTTTAGCTCTCGCTGCTGTCACTCTCTCAGCACCCTCCTCAGTCAGCGCACAGGTTGCAGCTTTATATAGAGTCCGCAGGCGGCAAAGAGCGGACCCGACGCTACTATATATATATATATTGTGTTCCTTTATACATCTAGATCTGTATTATACGGACTATGTAAATGCATTTGCTGAATGATTAGAAAGTAGGGGGTGAGGCTATTTTTTATATACCGGTATATAAGCTCATGTTTATACTGTATTTAATTAATTAATTCATGTTTGTATTGTTATGCAACCTGATTACATTTTCATTTCAGTTCTTTACTAGTTTAACATGTGGTGAAGTTCATTGAGTAATTTCTATAGAGTAGATTCAATAATTACTTTAAAATTATGAAAAATAATTCCTTTAGTTTATCCCAGGGTACCTAAGGTAACATCATTTATTTAAAAAAAAGATGTTGTTGAAAAAATACCTCCTAAAGACAGAATATAATAATAATAATAATAATAATAATAATAATAATAATAATAATAATAATAATAATAATAATAATAATAAAAGTTTTTTTCCTTTTTTGTATATTTTGTGATCTTACAAAAAAAAGAGACTGGATTTTTTTTTTTTTTAACTCTGTTGTCTCAAATATGTTTTTATAGCATTTTAAAGACTGTGTGGTAAAAAACAGTCATGGGGTGACATCTATGACAAAAACACCTGGTTGTAAAGGGTTAAAGATTTGTTTTTGTTGTAAGCTGGCTGTCAAAGAAACCCAGTAAATATTATTTTGCAGTGAACATACTGTTCCCTGTGTGGGAGAATGTTTTGGCAAGATTTATAACCACAGTATTTTTAAATGCAACTGGGATGGTGAATAATATAATAACCATCTTATGCTAAGAATGTATTAGAACTGAAATATGGGCTTTTAACAGAACATAATATTAAACCCTAAATACCTGTTACGCTGGTAGTATTGCCTTGTAGTAAGACACATTTACAGTACGTGGCTGCTGGGTCGTGCATGATATTAGTCAAGGTTAAAAATGAAAACATCCATAGCAACCATAATCTGAAGAGCCAGAGTGAGCGTCTACACTCAGATTCTATACCACAAATTAAAATTGCATCCACAGTTTTTAAATGCCAGAACACACAGTGTAATTAAAGTGTCAGGTTCTTAAAAATGCATAAGTTAAAAGTTATAGAAGGTTGTTTAATGTGTGTGTTGCGTGCATAGGCGTAACCTGAGGTCCCCTAACAGCTGGTTATTAAGCACAATAACACGACTTACAGAGCTGGGGTGGTAATTAACATATAATTATACGCCAAAGATTCAACACTTTTCTGGTAAACAGTGAAAACATTTAAAAACTGCCACTGACATTTGGATCTGTCACATACAGTATGTTAACGAATTACTGTTTTTCAGATTATAATATGTATATATTTATTTATTTATTTATTACATTTGTATAATGCTTTTTATACAAACGTATCACAAAGTGCTGTACAGTACATAGCAGAAAAAAAGTGCCATAGTCAGACCATTTAAATACAAGATTTAAATAACATTATACACATAATAATACAAAAGCAGCAATTTTAAAGTTACATTAAAACCCACCTAGATAAGAAAGCCATTTTATAAAAGTGTGGTTTTAGTCTTTAGACTTGAAAAGTATAATGGTCTCAGCTTTCCTGACAAACAAGGCAGAGTACTCTTATTTTGAAGCTCTACAAGAAAAAGCCCTACCTCCCGTGTTGCTTTTGTTGACCCTAGGAATAACCAGCAGCCCAGCATCTTGTGATCTCAGAGTGTGGTTTGGAACTCTTGGAAATAACTAGGTGCTAATCCATTCAGAGCCTTGTAAGTTAACAGTAAAATCTTAAAATCAATTCTATACTGCACAGGGAGCCAGTATAAAGAGGCCAAAGTAGTGGTAATACATTCACTTTTCCTGGTTTTAGTCGGAATTATAACGGCCGTATTCTGAACAAGCTGCAAACGGGATACCATATGTTTTCAGACACCAGAAAAAAGAGCATTACAATAATCAATTCCAGATGAAACAAAGGCATGCATTAGTCTCTCGGCATCAGATACGGAAATAATTGGTCCAAGTTTGTTTCTCAAATTTTAAAAAGATATTTTAGTAACTTCCCTAATATGAGTCTCAAATGATAGATCAGGATCAAAGATTACCCCAAACTCTTAATTTCTAGTTGAAGTTTTGATGAGGGACTGCAAGGGTCGAGCTCATGTAATCCCACATTTCCTTTTAGTTGGTTCTGTGAGTCAATTAGCATAATCTCTGTTTTATCTGGATTCAACATTAGAATATTCTATGACATCCAATGCTTGATGTCTGAAAGACAAGTAGCTAATAACACCCAGGCAGAAGAAATTCCTGGCTTTAGGGACAAATATAGCTGGGTATCATCAGCATAGCAATGGAAGTTCACTCTGTGTCTGCGGATGATGTCACCTAACGGTAGCATATATAATGAAAACAACATGGGACCTAGAATGGAGCCCTGCGGAACACCACAGACAACTTCCGATAATACCAATTTTACCTCCCCAATAGAAACAAACTGAAACCTATCAGAAAGATAAGATTTGAAAGGATAGGACAAGGCCAGACAGTCCCACTGTGCTTTCAAGACGATTCAGTAGGATGGATGGCACTTAAATCTAGAAGAATTAAAACTGATGGAAAGCCAAAGTCAGAGCTTATCAGCAGATCATTCACAACTCTGACAAGGGCCGTCTCTGTGCTATGTGCAGCATGAAAACCAGACTGAAATTCTTGAATATACCATTAAGAGTTAGAATTTTTTGTAATTGAATTGCAACAACTATCTCTAGAAACTTATCTAAGAATTGTAGGTTGGAGATTGTTAATTTTCCACACTGCTATACCCTGTCTGATTGCCACGGTAAATCAGTTTCATTCTGCTGTCCAAAGCCCATACAGCATATTAGTGCCTACAAACTACCAGCTTCTTGTTATCCCAACTTACATTTGTGCCAACCGATTTTATCAGTTAGCTCTGTAGAATTTCAAAATCCAACGATCCGTGATATAAAGCAAGAAAACATGTCATAAATAATTGCCTTTCCAAGTTATCTGTGACTATCAACTGAGCACTGCATAAATCTAATGCCTGTCTCTTCTTCTCCAGTTAATACTGTTCTACTTGTGCTTGGGCAGACAGGAGAAATACATAAATAAGGCCACAGGAATACATCATTTTGCCTCTTTCCATAAGATTTATTTTCTGCAGGCCAAATACAAAGCCCCAGAGCAGGGGTCGGTAACTTGTCCATCACGGACACGCATGTCCATGCCAAGAGTTATCAGTGTCCGTGGCAGTGAACACGTCTAACACACACACGCATGTAATTGTATATAACTTACGTTTTGTTTGTTCTTGGACAATATGTTTTTTGTTTTTTTAAATGTCCGTCACCACTTGATATGGTGCCGACCCTTGCCCCAGAGAAAGATATCTAATTCTCTAAACCCCCTCTGTTTGAATTGGGTTTGTTACAAAATTGTAGTATTATGCTAGTGAGTTCTGTAGAATTCTTGATGTGTGGTGAATAAGGTTAAAAAAGACCTCTAACATAAGAAGATTTTATTTAACAAAATTGTTTAAATTATATCCTTACTTCTTTGTGTGGAGTCATTTAACAGGCTTCTTCACTGGTTGACAGTTTATAACATACCTGCAATACGTACCTGCAATAGCAGCAAAGATGGTCTACAAAAGTGTCACAAAGACGGCCGGAGTGGGTGGCGTCAGACCAGAAACAGGAACACAAACGACAGAGAGATGGGGTTTTGGTGAGGCTGAACGCGATTACGCGTTCAGCATTTAATAAACAGAACAGAAAATAAAAGGTTGGAACAGACAAAAACACGGGACACGGCACTTGACGCCAAAATAAACAGACAGACAAAACGACTAGACACTAACACACAGGTGAAACGGAGACGAACAAACACGGTGAGAATACACTTATTATATTTATAATTACGCTGACGATTTTACTCCTTCTCTCTCACCCGTTCTCCACTCTCTGAACACCTAACCACAAGTGACTAAAACGTGCATCTATATATACTGTTGTGCTGGGATTCAATTACTAATTAATTACTCACTTGAATCCCAGCACGTGAATTCATTACGTGCAACCCCGTGCCACACATTATACACATTTTATCTGCACGTGAAGTGATGTGCTATCCTCGTGCCTAAATATAATTATACACTTTAAACACACGTGAAACACAGACCCGTTTATATCATGGCCTCAACGGCCACCTCCCCCCTTAAAAACCCAGCAGTCCAGGACAAAGTCTCGGGCTGGGAAGGGAGGCTTCAGTGGGCCCATGGCTGGAAATGCTGTCAGCTCCCCTGCCGGTAGTGGCACGGCTGACAGCATGCTGCTCCCGTCCTGCAGCGAAAAAGCTGCGGGGGCAGGTGGTCCCCCGACCTCCCCCTTCTTCGTAGCCGGCAGCTCCCTCCTGTGGGGCTCCGGCCACAAGAACTCCTGCAGCGAAACTGCTGCTGGGGAAAGTGGTCTCCAGACCTCCTCCCCCTTCTTCGTGGCCGGCAGCTCCCCTTTCTGGGGCTCCGGCCACCGTACTCCCTGCGGAGGTACGGGCAGCAGAGGCAGCTCCTGGCCAGAGACCCGCGCTTACAACTGTATTGTCATATTTTCTACATTTTCTTTAAATAGTAAAAAGAGACCCGGGTAGCATCGGGTAATTTAAAACCCGACGGGTACGAGGGTTTTCGGGTAACTGTGCCGACCTGTACTATATATACATCATCATCATCTTCAGCCTTTTTCTATCCACTGCTGGATGAAGGCCTCCCCAAGATACCTCCACAAAAGCCTGTCTGCTGTGTCCCTCATCCATGTTGCTCTGGCATGTTTCCTAATTTCATCTTGCCATTCTTCTTGCTTTATATCTCTTGGGATCCAGTGTAGTATCTCCTCGGTTCAGCGATGGTCTGTTCTTCTTGCTACATGTCCGTCCTACTGCCATTTCAGTTTTTTTTTCGCTGTTATAATAACATTGCATACTTTTGGTTGCGCTCTTATCCATTCCTTCCTTTTTATGTCTCTTCTTGTTATTCCCATGTGGCAAAGTGGTTTGCAGTGCGCAGGTGTCGGGGTGATGCAGTGCTCAAGACAAGGAAAAACAACAAAGTACTGGTGAAATGATGGTTTATTTATAATCCAAAGTCTGAAGACAACAGTAAACAAAAATGAGAACAGGCAATACACAGCGTTCCGTGTTGCTCCATTTAATCCACGGGCTCAGTCCTAAAAATAATAGTCCCGGTATTTAAACACGCATAAATAACACAAAAACGATCACAAGTCCACAGAGTGCCGTGAAGAGCTTTTGGGGAAATTGTATCTCCTTGACATACTCCTTTTATAATCTTGATTTTGTCGCTGTTTTTATGGAGTCTTACTATAGATGTTGCGTTCTTGTATATGGTGCTGATCAAGTCTCTGTATGTTTTCTCAATTCCTTGTTTTTCAGAGACCTTAATACAGATATTGTGTAAACAGAGTCAAAGGCTTTTTTAATAGTCGATGAATCCCAAGCAAAGTGGTAGTTTGTACTCGTTGCTGGTTTGAATCACTTATGGCAAGCCAAATTATCATTTAGAGATATCTCTGATTGCATTTTAAGATATCTTGAAATATTTAGAGATATCTGTAAAACATTTCAAGATATCTCAAATTGAATTCCAGATATCTTTAATTGTGCAGTTTTTAAGATATCTAAAATTATTTTAAAGATATCTGTAAATCAATTTGAGATATCTAAAAATGAAATAAAGATATCTCAAATTGATTTACAGATATCTTTAAATACTATGGAAACCATATGGATTGTGCTAGCATGGCACGCCAAACTGTCATTTAGAGATATCTTAAAATGAGGGTTTTAAAGATATCTCTAAATCATTTAAAGATATCTTCAAATAACTTCCTGTTCATTTAGAGATATCTCTAAATCATTTAGAGATATCTTCAAATAACTTCCCGTTCATTTAGAGATATCTCTAAATCATTTAGAGATATCTTCAAATAACTTCCTGTTCATTTAGAGATATCTCTAAATCATTTATAGATATCTCTAAATATCTTCCTGTTCATTTAAAGATATCTTTAAATGGACAGGAAGTCCATTGAAAACATAGAGCATTTTCACAGGAAGTCATTTCGAGATATCTTGAAATAACTTCCTGTTCATTTGAAGATATCTTTAAATGATTTAGAGATATCTCTAAATGAACAGGAAGTTATTTCGAGATATCTCTAAATGATTTAGAGATATCTCTAAATAAACGGGAAGTTATTTGAAGATATCTTCAAATGATTTACAGATATCTTTAAATGAACAGGATGTTATTTGAAGATATCTTCAAATGATTTACAGATATCTTTAAAACCCTCATTTTACGATATCTCTAAATGATAGTTTGGCGCACCATTCTAGCCAAATCCACATATTATTTAAAGATATCTCTAAATCATTTGAAGATATCTTCAAATAGCTTCCTGTTCATTTAAAGATATCTCTAAATCATTTGAAGATATCTTCAAATAACATCCTGTTCATTTAGAGATATCTCTAAAACATTTAGAGATATCTCTAAATAACTTCCTGTTCATTTGAAGATATCTTTAAATGGACAGGAAGAACATTGAAAACATAGAGCATTTTCACAGGAAGTCATTTTGAGATATCTTGAAATGGCTTCCTGTTCATTTGAAGATATCTTCAAATGATTTAGAGATATCTCTAAACGAACAGGAAGTTATTTCAAGATATCTCTAAATGAACAGGAAGCTATTTGAAGATATCTTCAAATGATTTGCAGATATCTTTAAATGAATAGGACATTATTTAGAGATATCTCTAAATGATTTAAAGATATCTGAAAAGTATTTAAAGATATCTCAAAAACATGTAGAGATATCTTAAAATGATTTAAAGATATCTAAAAATGCATTTTAGATATCTCATTTAAAGCTCAATTTAAAGATATCTTAAAATGATTTAAAGATATCTAAAAATGCATTTTAGATATCTTAAAATGATTTAGAGATATCTCTAAATATTTAAAGATATCTTCAAATATTTAGAGATATCTGGAAATGATTTAGAGATATCTTCAAATATTTAGAGATATCTATAAATGAATTAGAGATATCTCTAAATGATAATTTGGCTTGCCATAATCACTTGCCGTACAACTTGAAGATGATCCATTGTGCTAAATCCACTCCTGAATCCTGCTTGCCGAGTCAAATTTACCTTGAAGTCTGTTGGTGAGTATCTTGGTCAAAATTTTATAGATCATAGGAAGTAACCTAATAGGTCTGTAGTTCTTGAGGTCTTCTTTATCTCCTTTCTTATGTAAAAGTATCACCGATGCGTTGTTCCAGTCATTCCAGTTCTTTCTTTTGCTTAATACAATCTGTAAAAATATGCAACAGTATTTTTGTCAGTTCTTCATCTCCTTCTTTCACAATGTCAATTGTTATGCCGTCTTCTCCGGGTGCCTTTCCTGTCTTCATATGTTTGATAGCATGTTTCACTTCTTCCGGTAGAATGCCTGGAACTTCTTCCTTGGGTTGCGTTTTTTCCATCTCGTCTTCGTCATCTGCTACGATGCTCTTCCCATCTTGATATAATTTTCTGTAAAAGTCTTCAACTCTATTCAAAATCAATTTGCGGTTCTTGATGACAGTCCTGTCCTCTTGATTTATTGCTAAAATCTGTTTTTTCCTGACGATTAGTCTTTGTTTTGCTTTCTTCATGCTTTGGTTGTTTTCAATAGTTTTCTCTACCAACCTACAGTTGAACGACCATATACTGTATCTTCAGTAATGCTTTCTTACTGTCTTGCAGAGCTCAATGTATTCAATCTTTGACTTCAGAGCTGCAGTTTGTTTCATTTCCCTTCTTTTCTTCATGAGGTGTTCATGATGAATAAGTTCTTGTGCGACGAGTCTGTCGCCCCTCTCGTTCCTCTCAGAGTGTCCAAATTTGGTCTGGGCTCCTATTTTGGCATTGAAGTCACCGATGATGAACTTATAGTGGCTATTCCCATTTTAGTGTAGTTCTTGTACTTCATAAAAATCTTAAAAGCTTGTTGTTGGTGCATATACTTGGATGTTGTTCATACTTCCTTGAAACTTTCACTATCAGTCTTGTGGACCTCTCTGTGCTGTCAATCTCTACTACTTTATTCTTGATTTGTGGACAATGAATCCAACGCCTCCTGTTTGTCCATCTGTAGTGTCTTGGTAGAAGAGAAGATGTCCACTCTTGATGTCTAGTATTCCTTCTTCTTTTCACCATTCTTCGCTTAGCCCTACAATGTCCCACTTAATTCTTCCAAGTTCTTCTTCCAGCTCTTGAAGTCTTGCTTCACCTGAAAGAGATCTGCAGTTGTACATGGCCAGGCTCAGTATTCTGTGGCAGCCTAAAATTGTAACCCAGTGATTCTTAGCACCCTCTGCATTTATGCCTAACCGGCCGCTGCCTTGGTCAGCAGCAATGCAGCCTCTGGAGAATGAGGGCCATGTTTTTGTCTGTGCTTTCATCATGGGGGGGTTAGCCACAACGCACCACGCTGGCCAGGCGGATTGGTGAGTGCCCCTTCCACTTTGGCAGAGTATGTTACTCAAGCTCTCACAGCATGGTTGAACCTGCCAGAGTCAGGGGACCCCGCTGTACTTCGTCTTGAATAATAGATGGGCTTCAGTAAGTTACAGTAAAATAATAATTCCATTTAGGGTTATAAACTACAAGACCGTTAGTATATTGAAAGCAAGGGCTTCCACACAGGTGTGGCTCATGAGTTAATTAAGCAAATAACATCCCAACATGCTTAGGGTCATGTATAAAAATGCTGGACAGGCCTGGTTGCCTATAATTATGGCTAGCATGGCTGCAAGAGGAGACCTCAGTGACTTTGAGGGGTGATTGTTGGGGCGCGTTTGGCAGGAGCTTTCGTGACCAAGACAGCTCAACTTGCTGATGTTTCACAAGCAATGGTGTCTAAGGTGATGTCGGCATGGAACTCCGAGGGAAAGACATCATCAGCAAAGGGCAACAGTGGGCGGAAGCGCATACTCCAGGATCATGATATCCGTGCATTAATTCGAAATGCAAGGCAAAACAGGCAAACAACTGCAGATCAATTGACTGCAAATTTCAACCAGGGGCGCCAGCAGCCAGTTTCATCAAAAAAGGTCCGCCGAGAACTCCACAGAGCGGGATAACATGGTCGCCCAACACCCTATTAAGTGACTTTACATTGGTGTTTCCATTTTTTTGTCCACTACCTGTATATACAATAATAACAAGATGGTACTTAATGTTACAGCGTTTGAGGTGAATTTGGAAATAAAGTAACGTCAGGGAGTTTAATGGCAAAAAAACAAAAACAAAAAAAAAAGATTTCTGTGAGATCTGTTACGTACTTGGGTAAATTAACTAATTTATTATTTATTTTTCTTAAACTCCAGCCTTAGGATTGTTTTTGTATTATTTGATTAATCTTTTTAAACTTCACTGCATCCCTTCTTGCATTATTATTATTATTATTATTATTATTATTATTATTATTATTATTATTAATAATAATAATAATAATAATAATAATAATAATAATAATAATAATGTATGCATTTAGCAGAGACCATGTATTAATGTTTCATCCTATATACAAACATGATGAGAGACAGATTTCATCGTGTATTTTTTCCTAGATTTAACTAAAAAAAAGTTCTGATTTAGCTTAATACATAAATGTTAACAAACACATTCTTAAAAGTTTTGAAATGTGTACTTTTTTGGCATTGTAGTATGTAGAGGAGACAGGGAAGCAGAGACATTGGCTCTCAGAGTGTAAGGGCATATAAAAGGTTTGTGCACTGCTGACCTAAGTGCATGCAGATTTTGAATGGGCACGTTGTTTTATTCACTGCAAAGAAACCGGTGAGACTGGACGGCCGAGACCGAGATAAAGACCAAGACCAGGTGGCCCAGATTGCGTGCTCTTGAATTGGTCTAAATTCTCCCAGAACTCGAGTTAGTGGACAACTCGAGTTTGGGAAAAAGGAGGCATTTCCATGCTTTTCTGAGTTACCCGAATTATCACGTGAGTTGGGCAGGAAATACTTAAAGGTTAAAGGTCAAGACGTGCATTCGCTGCAGACGGTATTACAGTCAAATTGTCAGTGATTCAAAAGATACATCCATCTAGATATTCTTTCACATTTGTTTCATGCAGTACATATACCTCTGGCAGACTGGTAGCAGAACAGGGAAAGAAGCACTGGACAAGGGAAATAATGTGTCAGATGTGAAAGTGGATATGAGAATGGCAGTGATGAAGCCAATTTGCTTGAAAACAATTTAAATATACCAGACATTTCCATCTAAGCATTTAAAAGATCTGGAATAGATCTGATGCGATCAGAAACCGAGGCAGTGTAAACTGTGCCTGCTTCTGTAGTAGGACTGTTCTTTTTTATGTTAAGCATTTTTTATGTCCTTTTTTTTTTTTTACAAGGGTTTATTATTAAGGTAGGGTTTAATTAAGTAACAGCCAAAATTGTTTATGCCAGACTGTAACAAAATGGTTGATTGTTATTGTTGATACGTTGTAGCTATTACTAAAGACACCCACCATGCAGGTATCAAGTCCATAAACAAAACAAAAAATTAAAATAAATTAGTTCTGCATAAAGCGGAGCTGGTTTTACCAGTACTTGCTAGTCTAACTGATTAGAAGGCATTCTTTGTTGTTCTCCAAGTTGCTGCAGTGACATTATAGATGCTAGTATAACGAGTTACTATAAATGAGATGCTGTTTTAGCAGATAGATTTAATTAAGTAAACATTTATTTGAATATTGTTGGAATTAAAAGTATAAATGCAAAACTTTCCCCAGTCCAATAAGTTACAGTAAAATACAAAAAATCTATAAAAAAATTAATTATTTTCAAAATAAAGTTTTTCACCCTGTACATTGTTCCAGATTCAGTTGTATTTCAAATAGAAGGCCAAATAATGTAATATTCATTCTAAAACGACTTCACAATCGTTCTGTGCTTTTACTACAGTGCTCAGATGTGTCAATAATTGTACCATATTCATGACTTTGCTTTTTAGATAATCTGCACCTTCAACAGCACAGCACCCTCTTCTGGTTGATTATTGGCTCAGTGGAGAGAGCATCTCCTACAATGCCACCAACACCATTTCTTGTGTAAGCAGCCGCATATATACTGACCAGGTCCAACCTCATCAGTGTATTACACATTTAACTTACTGTATATTTCTAATGTAAATCTACATTTTTGTTATCTAAAATAATTCATAGTTTATTATTTGTAACATGCTGGAGCCAACGTAACAACACCAATTTAATTCAAACTAATGTAAATAAGTTTATTTTTAATAAATCCACCCAAAAATAATCCTACTATTAAATCTAATTCTTCTCTTATCTGCATTGACTTTTTAAACTTTTTTAACAATAAAATAGTGGCCATTAGAAACCAGATCACACTGACGCCTTCTACTCAGGAGGCTCCTAGTACACTGCTCCGAACTACTACAGATACATTGCAGGACTTCTCTCCAATTACCGTAAATGAATTGGAAACAATAGTCAAGCTGATGAGAACCACTACCTATTCCCTTGACCCAATTCCTACTACACTCTTAAAATATATTTTTAATACTGTTAGCAACCACATTTTAAAAATTGTAAATGGCTCACTTTCGTCAGGTACAGTTCCACTGGCACTTAAGGTAGCTGTGGTAAAGCCAGTACTTACAAAACATAATCTGGATCCTCAAGTTCTTGCTAACTATAGGCCAATTTCCAATCTACCTTTTTTAGACAACATTTTAGAAGGAGTAGTTTCTAAACAGTCACAGAGAAATTCCAGTCCGGATTCCATAAAGCTCATGGAAACAGCCCTTTTAAGAGTTGTTAACGACCTACTCTTAAGCTCTGATTTGGGCTCTTCTTCAGTATTAGTTCTCTTAGATCTTAGATCATTGGACACTATAGACCACTCCATTCTACTTAACCGCCTTGCAGACAGATTCCATTTTGTCTCTTATGGGGAGGACATATCTGAAAGGTCTCATGTCCTATATGGGGTCCCACAGGGCTCTGTCTTGGGTCCTGTTGTTCTCACTATATATGCTTCCTCTGGGTAATATGTGATGCCGAGAGACTTATGCATGCATTTGTATCATCCAGAATTGATTACTGTAATGCACTCCTCTCTGGTATCCCAAAAAAAGAGTTCCAGCTTGTCCGAAACACACTGCCGCTGGGATCCTAACTAAAGTTAGCAAAAGGGAACACATTACCCCTGTTCTGGCTTCTTTACATTGGCTCCCGTGGAGTTTAGAATTGATTTGAAGATTTTGCTGCTAACCAACCCAGAATGGCACCTTTATTTACAAGAGTTCCTCACCCCATATGTACCCAGTCATTCACTTAGATCACAGGATGCAGGTCTTTTGATTGTCCCGAGGGTGAGTAAAATTAAAATGGATGGAAGGGCTTTCTCACCCAGAACACCACAGTTATGGAATTCCCTTCCTACCTTTGTTAGGGAGGCTGGGACTGTTACAGCTTTGAAATCTAGACTTAAGTCTTACTTCTCTACATTGTCCTTTTTACCCTAGTATGCCTTTACTGTCTTTTTAAACAGTGTTTTCCTGTATTGTTTGTGTTTGATTATGAATTGTTGTTGCTGTACAGCGCCTTGAGATGCCTTTGGTGTGAATGGCGCATCCCTGTTCTGTCCTCCCTCCGCTGCTGCTCCTCCAACCCCTCTAACCTCATTTCTCTGCCTCTCCCCCCCTCCCGCACACTCTCTGGTGCACTCTGGAACTGTCACTCTTCTGCTAACAAAGCTGATTTCATCTCTGCCTTTGCCTCCCACCTCTCTCTCGATTTCCTTGCTCTCACTGAAACCTGGCTGTCCCCTGATAACACTGTTACTCCTGCTGCCCTGTCCTCTCTCTACGTCCTGTCCCATACCCCGCGTCTCATTGGACGGGGAGGTGGGACGGGTCTTCTCCTCTCTTCCTCCTTACTCTTTTCTGTCCCCTCCGATCTCACCTCACTCTCTGTCAATACCTTTGAATTTCATGCAGTCCAACTAACCTCTCCCTGTAACTCCTGCTCATTGTTCTGTACCGCCCCCTGGGCCTCTCACTCACTTTCTGGATGAACTCGACTATCTACTCTCCTCCCTCCCCTCTCTGTCTACCCCGCCTGTCCTGTTGGGTGACTTCAACATCCATCTCTCCAACCCCAGCCACTCTGCTGGATTCCTCCCTCTCCTTCACTCCTTCGACTTCTGTCTCTCTCCGTCCCCTCCTACCCACAAAGCTGGCCGTCAACTGGACCTCACCTTCTCCAGGGCCTGCTGCCCCTCCACCCTCTCTGTCACCCCCCTGGACCTCTCTGATCACTATTTCATCTATTTTTCTCTGTCTCTCCCCCCTCTCCCTGCTCCTCCTACCCCCACTATCACCTCTCGCCGTAACCTCCGCTCTCTCTCCCCCTCTGTCCTTGCCTCCACTGCTCTCTCTCACCTCCCTCCTATCGACTCCTTTTCACAACTCTCCGTAGACTCTGCTACCTCCACCCTCTTCTCCTCACTCATCGACTCCCTCGACTCCCTCTGTCCCCTCACCTCCCGACCTGCTCGCCCCTCCCCTCCCCATCCCTGGCTCCCCTCTGCTCTCCGCTCGGCAAGAATCACACTGCGATCTGCTGAAAAGAAATGGAAGAGAACCAAACTCCCTGCTGCCCTAGACCTTTACCGCACTCTCCTCTCCTCCTTCTCCTCTACTCTCTCCTCTGCTAAATGTGCTTATTTCCAATCTGTAATCCAAGCCTCCACTAACAACCCACGTAAACTATTCTCTACCTTCTCCTCCCTCCTAAACCCTCCCCCCTCCTCCTCCCTCCTCTATCTCCCCTGATGACTTTGCCTCCTTCTTCTCTTCTAAAATCTCAGATATCCGCAAACTCTTTAACACCTCTCCCTCCCCCGCACCCCCTCCTGCTCCAACCCCTACACCCACTACATCCCCTACTAACTCGCCCTCCTTCTCCACCTTCTTGCCCCTCTCAGACTCTGACCTCTCCTCCCTGCTCCAGGGTCACAAACCCACCACGTGTGCCTTGGACCCCCTCCCCACTCACCTCTTTCAAGCTGCTGCTCCTGCTCTACTACCCTTCCTCTCCAAAACCCTCGAGCGGACTGTACACCGCCAGCTCTCTGCTTTCCTGTCCAACCACTCTCTGCTTGACCCTCTCCAATCTGGCTTCCGCTGTGCCCACTCCACTGAAACCACCCTCCTGTCTGTCACCAACTCACTTAAGTGTGCCCGAGCTGCCTCTCTCTCCTCTGTCCTAATTCTCCTCGACCTCTCTGCTGCCTTTGACACTGTTGATCACTCTATTCTACTATCATCTCTTGCTGGCCTGGTTCTCCTCCTACCTCTCCAATCGCACTTACCAGGTAACCTGGCGTGGAGCAACCTCCACACCTCACCCTCTCTTAACTGGAGTCCCCCAAGGGTCAGTCTTGGGTCCTCTCCTGTTCTCTCTCTACACCCGCTCCCTGGGCCCCCTCATCGCATCCTATGGTTTCTCATACCATTTCTATGCTGATGATGCTCAGATTTTCCTCTCCTTCCCCACCTCTGACTCCACCATCTCCTCCCGTATCTCTACCTGTCTGTCTGCTATTTCCTCCTGGATGCACTCGCATCACCTCAAACTCAACCTCTCTAAATCTGACCTCCTTTTCTTTCCCTCCTCCCCCTCCTCTGATCTCTCTATCTCTGTTCCTCTGGAATCTACCACACTCTCTCCCTCTTCCTCAGCTAAGAACCTTGGAGTCACCCTGGACCCCTGTCTCTCTTATTCCCAGCACATCTCCACTCTGGCACGCACTTGCCGATTCTTCCTGAGCAACATCCGAAGAATCCGACCCTTCCTCACCAACTATGCTACCCAGCTCCTGGTCCAGGCCCTGGTACTCTCCCGCCTAGACTACTGCAACTCCCTCCTGGCTGGCCTCCCGGCATCCGCCACCCGTCTGCTCCAGCTCATCCAGAACTCTGCTGCCCGCCTGGTGTTCTCTCTGCCTCGCTTCGCCCACGCTACTCCACTACTCCGCTCGCTCCACTGGCTCCCGATCACCGCTCGCATCCAGTTCAAGACTCTTGTACTAGCCTACAGATGCCTTGACCAGACTGCACCCAGCTACCTCCAGACCCTCATCTCCCTACACCCCCACTCGACCTCTCCGCTCCGCCTGCACTAGAAGACTAGCTCTACCTCCGCTACGCTCCCCTGCCTCCAGAGCCCGCTCCTTCTCCACCCTTGCTCCGCAGTGGTGGAATGACCTTCCTACAGATGTCAGGACTGCCCAGTCCCTGACCACATTCCGGCGCCTCCTTAAGACTCACCTCTTCAAAGAGCACCTGTAGAACTCCTCTGTTTGTATCCTGGGACACTATCACCCTTCATGTAAATGTGCTTTATTTTGCTCTTATCTGCCCCTTATTTTACTGCATTTAATCCTGTACTTCAGAATACTGTAATCTGCCAAGTGTTTAACCTGTAGTACTTTGTATTTAATCATATCCTGATGTAACTATCACTATTTAATCATATCCTGATGTAACTATCACTATTATCTGCTGTATTATTGAATTGTGGTTTGTCACACTTGTACTTTGCTTGAACAAAAGTTATTGTATTTCTTGCTCTTATTGCATTACTTGTATTGTAACACTTGAAATGTATTTGCTTACGATTGTAAGTCGCCCTGGATAAGGGTGTCTGCTAAGAAATAAATAATAATGATAATAATAATAATAATAAATAATAATTTATAAATAAAATTTCAATGTTCACTCCTTCAATACAACACAACAGTCTGCTCTCAATTGCTAATAGTTATTCCTGGATTGAATCCTTTTTATTTTCCGACTACCACAACTTATTGTTGCCAACAGGATATCCCTGTGAAAAGGTATTGTTTCTTAGGGAATTTTCCAGTGCAAAACAACTGTAAACAGAAAGCGGTGTGTAATTTCTATGGTCAACACCCATATCTTAGTTGCACTTTCCTCGCATCTAGTTATTTCAATATACATATATAAGCACTGCAAATCATATTTCAAGTAGAAGTGTGCAGCATTTTAAGCACTTTATTCTCTGACCGTAGCCATGATAAAAAGGTTCTGGAAATGCAGGCCGAAGCCAAAACCTGTGCCTTGATACCAGTGTGAGACTGTATCCCAGTTGTCTCTGTTTCTAAGCATACTTTCATATGTGTAAATCATATCGGATATACAGAAACTGTGATACATTGCTGTTTTTGATTTTCTAAAATTGCAAATTAGAAATATGATATATCCAAACTATCCAAACCCTGCTCATTTCACCAACTTGAATCCTGTGAAAACACCTACATATTCTGATGCGGCGAACATTTATGTACCTTTTTTCAAAGAAGGGCCACCCTGTGTTTGTTATGCACATCAGCATTTTCAGCAGGTACTGTACAATGGGTTGAATGATGTACCAGAGAAGAAAGATACAAATAAGAGCTTGTAAGCTGTTATCATTAGGAAATGTGTTCAAGCTACTTTTTATCTTGCTTTCACGAGTTTGACAAAACTTCCATCAACCCAGAGTGTAAGTGCCTGAGCACATCATAGCCCAACTATAACCCTACCATAAAGAATTATAATCTTACCATACAAAATAAGCAGTTGTTAAATTTTGACACACCAAAAAGGGAAATCACATGTTGCCAAGTTGCATGAGAAAAAAATACCTTGACTCAAACCATAATTGCTATATTGGGTGAAAGCATATAATATTCATTGCATCTGCAGAAGTCCCCCTTCTGACCCCACATCTACAACTGTTAAAAATAATTATTGAATGGATAATTACGTGCTTGGTAGCAGTCTAAAGAAAACTGACAGTCAACGCAGTGTATATAAAAAAAAGATATGACAGTATTGTAAAAATTAATGATGTATCATAGTTTCCTTTTCTCAGAATAAATGTTTAAAGGAAATTGTCGTAGACCGTTCTTTATTTAGTTTCTTTTCTGTGTATAGTCAAACTGTGACAATCTGTCTTGTACAGAATACATCCATCTATAATTCCTTTTGAAGTGTGCAGTTTCAGGGGTTTGGACGCTGCAGAATGCAATGCTGCTGTGTGCCACCAGATGGTGCTCAGTAAGTTAATGCAAAGAGGATACGTGGGAAAAACATATTTCAGTAACAACTGAAGTGGCTATACAGTATAGAAATGAAACATGTAATAATAGGTATACTCATAGGAACTTATGATTTCAAAACTGCATTGAAATTCAATATTATCACATCATACCGCAACTAATTTAAAAGTTGTAATAGCATAAATAATAACATGTTTATATACTGCATATACTGTAGTCACTTATAACAGATCCCATATTTAAGTTGTCATCCTGTACTTTTTAATAACAGTGGTTGACAATTCTTTTTTTAAAATTCAGAACCAAATAACACTAACATACACTATGCCAATAACAATTATAGCATTGTATAGAATATATATATATATATATATATATATATATATATATATATATATATATATATATATATATATACAAATTTGCAGTTAAACCCATACCTCCCTTATGTTCTTTCCTGGGATAGTCCTTCACTGGAGAGGACCATGGCCAGGCTAAATGGGGTCATGGTTTTTAATGGTGTAGGAATTGTCTGCTGTTGCACTGGTTGACCTTCTCAACAACTATTTTTTTTTTATTATTATTATTGTGAGCTCTGGTATTTCTGTAAATCATTTTGGTGTTTCTTTTCATATTACCTTATGTATGAATAAAAATATAAATAAATAAATACAAAATCATAAAACCCTTTATCATTCAAACTTGTTGAGAGCAGCCATCTCAGAGATACGAACAGGCTGATTTTTATTCTATGTTCCATCTGTATCCTTTTTAAACCAAACGATGGGTTGGGGAACAGAATGCTCAGTAATCTTGAGTTCTTCAGCTTAAGCCCCTTTCACACTGGCACTCCTACCCGGGTTTTGACCCGGCTCCTGGCTAACCGTGTCACAATCCTGCGTATTGTGAAACCACGTACCTGGGTCAGACCCGGGTTGACCCGGGTCCCAGTGATCCACCTCAAGATGTGGGTTGACACGCTTTGACTCGGGTTGAGCGAGAAAATGCTTGACGGCCGTTCATGAACCAACAAAATAACAAACAACCATGCATGTGTGAAGGTTTCACTTCTGCAAGGATTGTTTCTGTTTATTCTGTTTAACCACATTTTTATTGCTTGAGACACACCATGAGCCAGATGACAGCAGGGATGAAGAAACTAATCAACATTTGGGCTGATGGTTCAATCCAAAGACGTTTGGATGGAATCATCAGTAACAAGCTGCTTCCGGGACATTGCGTATGCACATTGTCACCCAGGTCAGCCCTGCTTTATCAAAAGCGGTGTGAAATCACGTACCCGACCCGCATGACACCGGGTCCTGCCCAGGTAGGTTCTGACCTGGGTAGATCATGTCAGTGTGAAAGGGGCTTTAAATCCCAACTTGGCTACTAATTTTGATTTGCCCCTTAGACAAGTATCTCTGGCTCTTCAATCTATCAGGGATAGTGGGTTTGGCTTTCATTAATTAAAGGTTTTTGTTTTTTTTAGTAGAAACTCTGTTATAATGCAATTACAAAAAACATGCAAGAACATAATACAAAGAGTAAAATTATTCCTGAAGTTACAAAACAAAAAAATTAAGCTGGAAATTGGATTGCATGCACTATGTGGGTTAAGCAATGGGAAACTGGTACTTCACTGATAAATTAATGATTATAATAATACTGCTACAAATAGTAGTTACGTCATGTAAAGACAGTGACAGGAGAAATCCCTCTGTGTGGGTAGAAATCCCAGAGAGACCAGCTATTAACGGTTTTAATATACATGAAATAATAAACATGTTACTGAGGATGACATATTAGATGTCAGATACTCTTCACTCTTTTTATATATTGGAATAAACCGTCACTCAACTGGGATGACAAAAGCCTGCTTTTTAACCTCAAGTAATGCAAATTATACATGCAGTAAACACTACCTTCCAACAAGAGATCTTCATTTACCCCCAAAAAACGATTGTGTCTTAAAAACTCATGTATTATTACAGAAAAAAAGCAGTTGACATTCACATGTATTACAGCATTTTGACAACAGCAGCTCAGTTTTGGCGCTCAACCTTACCTTTTTAGGGCACTCAGTGCTGCCTCAAAATCTACGATGCTTTGCCATGTTTTTAATATTCTTTACCATACATCTCTCGGCTTTACAATACTTATCTAAGCTTTAACATGCTTTCACAGTGCTTTATTACACTTTGCTTTTACTATGATACACTGTTATTATTTGTTTATTTAGCAGACGCCTTTATCCAAGGCGACTTACAGAGACTCGGGTGTGTGAACTATGCATCAGTTGCAGAGTCACTTACAATTACGTCTCACCCGAAAGACGGAGCACAAGTGACTTGTTCAGGGTCACACAATGAGTCAGTGGTTGAGGTGGGATTTGAACCGGGGACTTTCTGGTTACAAGTCCTTTTCTTTAACCACTGGACTGCACAGCCTCCTCTGTTATAACGGTAACTATCTAGACCAATGCTTGCTTGACTTTCGGTGGTGGTTCCAAGGATTTTCTTGTTAATCATATTGTTTACAGGGTTCTTCCCTGAAACTTTGCAAGGTGACTGCTCTGACTGGCACCAAAGCGACCAACAAATACTGCACCCAGACATTCAGTTTTGTTCATTTGTTCCAACTTTTGTTGTAGGGTATTGTATTACTTTAGGCTTGTTTCCCATTCAAATTGTCCACTTGAAATTGCACTGGAACAACAAAATGTTGTGATTTGCCAGTGTTGTAACCTATACTGCCAGTGGATCAGGCAGGCAAACACCCAGCTGAATCCAATCACACTATTATTAATTAGTCATTTAGCAGATGCTTTTATCCAAAGCAACTTACAGAGACTAGGGGGTGAACTAAGCATCAACAACTTCTGCAGAGTCACTTACAATAGTACCTTGTTTGTTTTACATCTCATCTGAAGGACAGAGCACAAGGAGGTTAAGGACTTGCTCAGGGTCACACAGTGATTCAGCGGCTAAGCGGGGATTAGAACTGGGGACCTTCTGGTATCAAGCCCTTTTCTTTAACCACTGGACCACCAAGCCTTTAGCTCTCCACATTCACGCGCCTATCCTTTTTGAATACACACTAAAAATCGAGATCCATAAGAAGTTTTTTTTTAAAGTGGAATCATATTCACAAGAATATTTAACCACAAACTTCTTAAGTACGGTAGTACATTGATGAGACATGTTTGGCCTACTTTTAAAATAATATTAAACAAATCTGTCATCTGCCATCAGCAGCTAACGTGATAAAGACAGTTGACCAAGTTTCCATCCAGTTTTTATGGATTTTGGAGGCTATGGAAACATTAAAATAAATATATCAAAATAAGGAAGTCTAGAGATCTTTACTGACTGAAAGCCCAATACTATGTGTGAGTAGAAAAGAAACTCAGTAATAGGATGAAATTTCAATACTGGATCATTTTTGGGTTGCTTTAAAAATGGGAAACAGAGTATAGGGCTAATGATAATTCATCTCTTACTGGATCTATATGAATCATATACTGTAGATCCTGGCGATAATAACAGGACCTCAGAATTCTAGGAAGAGCCCAGTGGACTGATAGACAAAATGTGTACATGTGTTTATTACTGGGTCTCATTTTTGAATATATCTTGCTTTTATTCAAATTCAATGACAGAATGACCGGGCATATCATTCTGTCCAAATAACACCACGTTGCTAAACAAATGCAGTGATCTGAATTAGCTGATTTAAACCAATTTTTTTCTCATACATTGTACTTGTTTTGTAATTAACATTCATGGAGTGCTGTGGTAAAAGGTTATTCTGCCATCCGCTGTCTCCAAAAAAACTACAGTGCTCTCTTAATCTATTCTCCATTTACTTGAGGCTGGAAACCCATCAGACCAATTTAGAGCAAAACCCTGCAGTCTTTTACAGAACAAAGCCTCTCAGATCTCGATCTACTAAATCAATAATATTCAGCTTCAGTCCTCAAGGGCCAATCTAGTCCAACTGTTCACTGCTACAACATCATTTAATTAATCCTAACAGATTCAAATAAATAATTAAAGACCTGGAGGTGAACTCTGGTTTCCGCCCACATTTATGAGATCAAGTCTAAGAGTTTGACTAGGCGAAGAACAGGAGGAACAATAGCCTTGTGCAGTGTTAGCAACCTCCGGATAGCAGTGGAGAGACGACAGGCTTTGAAAAGTAATTGTAACTTGTTGTAGGAACAAAACAAAAAAACCCTGTTCAGCATTGGCTTTAGCTTAAGTTTTAACGTTGCTTACAGCAAACACTAACTATATACTGTACACTGTAGTTAAATAAGAACATAAGAAAGTTTACAAACAAGAGGAGGACATTCGGCCCATCTTGCTCGTTTGGTTGTTAGTAGCTTATTGATCACAGAATCTCATCAAGCAGCATCTTGAAGGATCCCAGGGTGTCAGCTTCAACAACATTACTGGGTAGCTGGTTCCAGACCCTCACAATTCTCTGTGTAAAAAAGTGCCTCCTATTTTCTGTTCTGAATGCCCCTTTATCTAATCTCCATTTGTGACCCCTGGTCCTTGTTTCTTTTTTTTTGGTCGAAAAAGTCCCCTGGGTCGACATTGTCAATGCCTTTTAGAATTTTGAATGCTTGAATCAGATCACCGTGTAGTCTTCTTTGTTCAAGACTGAATAGATTCAATTCTTTTAGCTTGTCTGCATATGACATGCCTTTTAAAACCAGAATAATTCTAGTCGCTCTTCTTTGCACTCTTTCTAGAGCAGCAATATCCTTTTTGTAACAAGGTGACCAGAACTGTACACTGTATTCTAGATGAGGTCTTACTAATGCATTAAGTTTAATTACTATACCAGAATCTAAGTCATAAATGTAGATTAGGAAGAGCAGAGTACCTAATACTGATCCCTGTGGTACTCCACTGGTTAACTTGCTCCATTTTGAGGTTTCTCCTTTAATCAGTATTTTTTGTTTTCTGTTAACCACTCCCTAATCCATGTGCATGCATTTCCTTTAATCCCTACTGCGTTCAGTTTGAGAAAGAACTTTTATGCAGGACTTTGTCAAAAGCTTGAGAGCAGCAATATCCTTTTTGTAACAAGGTGACCAGAACTGAACACAATACTCTAGATGAGGTCTTACTAATGCATTGTAAAGTTTTAACATTATTTCCCTTGATTTAAATTCAACACTTTTCACTATATAACCGAGAATTTTGTTGGCTTTTTTATAGCTTCCCCACATGAAGACATTTCTGAGTCAACATAAACTCCTAGGTCTTTTTCATAGATCCCGTCTTCAATTTCAGTATCTCCCATATGATATTTATAATGCACATTTATATTGCCTGCATGCAATACTTTACACTTTTCTCTATTAAATTTCATTTGCCATGTGTCTGCCCAGTTCTGAATGCTGTCTAGATCATTTTGAATGACCTTTACTGCTGCAACAGTGTTTGCCACTCCTCCTATTTTTGTGTCGTCTGCAAATTTAACAAGTTTGCTTACTATACCAGAATCTAAATCATTAATGTAGATTAGGAATAGCAGAGGACCTAATACTGATCCCTGTGGTACACCACTGGCTACTTCGCTCCATTTTGAGGTTTCTCCTATAATCAGTACTTTCTTCTTTCTACATGTTAACCACTCCCTAATCCATGTGCATGCATTTCCTTGAATCCCTACTGCATTCAGTTTGAGGATTAATCGCTAAGACAGACAAACTAGTTTTTCAATATTCATTTTCTGATACCGATTGAAAGAAATACGTTGAAGAAAAAGAAAAATTAACTTACTTGCGACTGAGATGATATGGTAAACTTGTAGCACTGCGGTGAAAGGAAAGCACCGATGAGCAAATGTTGCAAGTTGCAGTCTTTTCTTCTTCATTCTGAGATATTGTGAAATATTGATTATATCTTCCAATAAGTACCCTCTGCCATTTTTCAAGATTTCTTGTTCAGGCAGTTTTCTGATACCGCACAAGATTAATCGATCAATTATTTTTTAATCAATCACAGCCTACAAGTGTGGTTTATCGATTAATCACTCATCAATTAAATCCCCAAGTAAATACATTTGCATATGTATAAATAATTCATCAGTAATATGTTCTTCTTGCCAAGTATTGGGAGTACCATTTTATGAGCGCAAATAACACACTTGAAGGCGTGAGTCGTACTGATACAATCCACTTCTCAGGCTGTCGAAGGCACTCAGCTGCGCTTTGTGCCTCACAACACACCTGAGGCATGGGTTGTCTCAGTTCAACCCACACTTTCTCATGTGTTATTGCTTACTTGTTCTTACGTGTCAGCCCAAACTACTGTAGGTTCAGGATCACCCTTATTAGGAGCAACAAGTTGGTATATACAGGATATGGTTATCAACTTCCAATAGAAAATGTATAATCCTGATATAGGTTTTCTTTTTCTTTGTCAAAACATATATTTATTTTGTTTAAAATCACTGGGGTGCCCTTTAAACTGAGTTTCTTTACAAACAAATGCATTTCTTTTAAACATGGCCTTCTAACAAAAACAAATGCAATTAACAAATTTGTGGGAGTCTTTGGAAGCTTTGCATTCTTGATAACTGATGTTCAGGCTGCAGAGTTTGATTACTCTCATGCCTCTCCAGATTTCAAAGAATAAATACCACCTTTAATCACAACACTGTATGATGAACGAAATTATTTTTTAAGGCAATATATTGCTTTCTACTTCTACCAATGTATTAACTGAAATACATTTAAATAGACAAATAAATAAATATTTCACAAAACACACAGCATCTTGCTTCTTATTTCATATAAAAAATACTAATTACATTTTTTTTTACTGTGATAGGAACATTATATAGATCTGAGATCTAAAAAAGT
This sequence comes from Acipenser ruthenus, assembly GCF_902713425.1. Taxonomy (NCBI): domain Eukaryota; kingdom Metazoa; phylum Chordata; class Actinopteri; order Acipenseriformes; family Acipenseridae; genus Acipenser; species Acipenser ruthenus. Next base: position 45,995,644 of record NC_081192.1, read on the forward strand.
TAATTGAATCAAGACAACCCCTGAGGTACTGAATTGAATAAGCCTATTGCATATTATTCCCAGCATCATTTGTCATTTAGTCTGTTCGCTGTGTCGTCTCTCTACACAGGGGTAACTCAACATCCCTCAGCCTAGATAAGGGACAGTGTGATGACCCCCAGGCAAAGTCATGATGTGGAGAGGAGATGACTTCAAACCCATGACAGAGACTGCATTGTAAGGTTTATGTTTCCAGCTTGATTGTATGCTGAATGATGGTTGTTTGACAGACTCTGGACAGATGCCTGCCTGAACTGATGCTTTGCTCAACTAACCATGGATTCCCTGACAGATTGGTGCCAAATATGTCCTGTTTGTACCATCTGCAATGCCAGTTTTGTTCATTTGACACCTGTCCATTAATAACTGTACTAGATCACGTAATGCACCCTTGCTGCAGCTATAGAAAGTGAATGACTTTCCACAAACAAACATCACCTTATTCACGGGATAGGAGCGAAGACTGCATGTATAGGAACTGGGAATTACTGAGAATAAGAGAATGGTGTGTTCAAGACTGGGACTCTTAACCCTTCCGCTATGGCGCTGCTAGAAATCATTCCTATATGAATAAATAATAAATAAATAATTTATTTCTTAGCAGACGCCCTTATCCAGGGCGATTTACAAGATATCACATTATTTTTACATACAATTACCCATTTATACAGTTGGGTTTTTACTGGAGCAATCTAGGTAAAGTACCTTGCTCAAGGGTACAGCAGCAGTGTCCCCACTGGGGATTGAACCCATGACCCTCCGGTCAAGAGTCCAGAGCCCTAACCACTACTCCACACTGCTGCTTGCATCATTGAATGAACAATGATGCAATGGTGACGTTAGACGCCCATTTTAAACCGTTTTAAACAACCATTGGTTGTTTACCAAATGACTGACATCTCCAAAGGCTCCAACAACCAATCAGAGATGGTTTTATATATTTTCAAAATGAAAGTAAAGTTAGATAGACAGAAAACTAGACAAGTGAGGTTTTTTTTTTTTCTGTCGGGAGATTCGGCAATCACAAGTACAAGCTTACCAGAAATCATACTAAAACCGTCCAAAATGGTTATAAACCCAAAAATAAATTAACAAAATATTAACTAGAGTGAAATATTCATAGGATAAACATCACGGATGACTCTCCAATCAAAATGCATTTCTCTAAAGCCCCAGGCCAACAGAGACACCTTTTATTATGAGGTGCAGCATTTCAGTATCTTAGGTTTCAGTTTCAATTACCGTATATACCATGATTTTAAACAGCAGCATTATCGGAGAGCATACTAAATTGCTTTACATAACCAAGAATGCTTCCCGACCAGAAAGAATTTTTTTTTTTTTACAGAAGATGTTGAAACAATTTGGCGTAAAATGAAAACCAGGCACAGTATTTATAAAATTCTTTCTAACCCTAATTCCTGAGGGTTGTGGCTACTACTGATTTATTTACAGTTTTTGGGTAGGTGATCACTAAATTGCACTTATGGAGACATTTCTAAAGAAAAATTAATTTTTGAGTACATTTTAAAACCTATTTTTTACATTCAAGCTAGGTAATTGTATGGTATAGTTCATCATAGAGTGAAAACATTATTCTATTAATAATCTTCAGTTATGTCAGTCAGACCTCAAACAGGTAGAATGTTCACCGGAGTGGAAAGGTTAAGGCCAGAATGAGGCCAGTTCTGAGAACCGTCCTCGCTGAAGTGAGACTGGTGCCGCTGGGCCTCCAAGGCTGGGAAGTGACCGAATGTAATGATGAAAAGAAAAGGAATTGTCGATTTATGAAGGTTTGTTCGGGGTTTCCTCCCTGGCTAGGTGAGAACAGCCATCGTGAGATCGGTGCTGGCGGTCATCCAAGGTTTGGAAGTGAGCTTCCCTTACCCCGAGAGGGAGAGACTGAAAAGGTGATGTGGCATAGAGGAAGGGGGATGGAAGAAGGAGGAACAAAATCATGAACCGGGAATTAAAATAGGTAGATTGATGGGTAATGGACAGGGGAGGTGAGCCTTAACTGAACCACACCCCAAGGTTACAGCACTCTTTTCTTCAACTATTCAGGGTCTATGGTACCATCCAACATATTACAACTACACACTGCTCGAGGTAAGATATGCAGGCTCATGGTCACTTGTCACTCTCATATACTGGAATCCGTACTTCTAAGTTTTATTCTGTGAATGATTTAAAACCCTTTTGTATTTCACACTTGCTTTTATCTTTCAGTCTGAAATTATTTGTAGTTACCGAGGGCCCATGACAAGTACAGAACTAGAAATCCCAAGGTCTAAAGCCTCATATTCCAATTGTTCCTCTACTCAACTGCCTGACCTAAGTTTTAAGAAATACAACAGAAACTTCAATATCTGTGTTTAAAAAGTTTAAACTTCTATTACATGGGAGGACAGGATTTCATAGATACTGGATATGGGCTTCATTTCATAATAAATGAATTGTGTTCCAAATATACATGCATATTTTTCCATGACAACTTTGTATTTCATGCCATATAAGGTTGCTTGTTTTTACAGAAAGGTTGTACATAAGAAATAAACTGTCCAATTAAATAAAAAATAAAAAAAACGGAATGTTTAGTTTCTTATCAGATTTTATAGGTTTATTAACAGGAAGTGGAACAGGGCAACAACATCTTTCCTCTATTAGTATATATTGTAAACAACTATGAAAACAACACTTTTTATCTTTAGCATTATGCAATTAAACATATGCAATGATATATATACAAAACATATATTATGTTGTGACAAAAGTGTTTCTATAGATTATTACTATGTTTGCTGCTAATTGAAAGATACCCTTTTGAACTAGTGGTGAGGGGTTCAAAACAGTTAATGAAAATGTGTGAAAGCCCCTGGAAGGGGCAGCCCTTACTGTTAAAGGCACAATTTCCTTTTACTAATTCTACATCAGTAGAATTAGTTTTCTGTCTGGGTGAACCTAAACCAAACCCAAATTGTCTTCACACTGCATCTGCTGTGCACACTTGAACCGTCCCTGTCAATACTCTTTACGTAAATAAATGTATTTATATTTTAAAGGCTACAAAACCTGCTACTCTTGTGAGAGATGTCAGATTCCTTATTGCACTTGCTCTCACCTGACTGTTACTGTCAAGGTCATGACATTGGGACATCTTTTGTCAATTGTTATTCTGTACTGTTCTGTGTGAAACTTTGTTCACCAATGTTCAGCTTTTTAAATGTCTCATTGAAGTGAAGCTGGTTCATTTCTCCTTTTATGTTTAAATAACAGGCTGGGGAAGAATCAAATTTTGTAAATATAACAGCTCCTGTAAAAGCTGAGCTTGCGCTCATTACACACAGCTAAATTACTGCCATTGGTGGTGTGAACTACGCTTTCACTGTGTCACTTGTCTTTTCAGACAAGAGAATAAAAAAGAAGGACATACAGACAGGATCAGAAATGCATTAGCTTACTGTTTTAAAAGAGCTGTCTTGTGTTCTTTCTATGTAGGCCCAGGATCCTGTAGACAGATTAGGTCTTCCACAAAGGACACTAGTGACAGCACCCTTCAAATTCTGATAGGTAATCCTGCAAAAGGCTGAAGGAGGTACTAGTCAAAACATACGTTTACTTTACATCTTTTTTACCATACAATTCTAATGGAGCTTTTTGAAGTTATGGATAAATGTTCTGCAATACGTATATAAAGTTATGTTGCTACAAAATAAATGTATTTATATTTTATTTTATTTAAAAAGCCAGTAGAACCAGTACTTTCTTGTCTTTTGGTTTCATGTATTTCAGATGCTAGTTGTTCTTGAGTGAAATCAGATAAATAATTAGCTACCTATATTAGGAATTCTATTTTTAGAGTAGGTGTTAAAACTTAATGCTGATATTGGACTCAGCTCTCGCCAAGATAAGCACCAACTAAGACATAGCTTATTTTACTGTAAACTAATGTGATCTATCTGCGTTTCCTTCCATCTGATGATGTATATATCCTTCTGCCTGGTGCTGATGGCTGAAGTGTAATGCTGGCTCCAGGGATCAGCCTATTTTGCCTCCCTGGCGCATCAGCACACACAACGGCTGCAATGCTGGCTCCAGAGACCTACCACTGTGCAGAGTCCCTAGTGCATCAGCATGACAACCGTCTGGACTGATCTGAATCTCATATAGGTATTTGTTCACGAGACTACACTGTCAATAGATTTTACAGATTAAAGCCGAGGGGACAGTAGTCTATAGATGTTGCTAGAAAAATGTAGAAAGGGATACTTTTTTTGTAGAAAGTGACGTGGATGCAATAGTTTTGAGGATGCAACATCGACAATGGATAATTGCAAAGCATATGACATGGTTTATTTAGATTTCCAGAAAGCTTTTGACAAAGTCCTGCATAAAAGTTCTTTCTCAAACTGAACACAGTAGGGATTAAAGGAAATGCATGCACATGGATTTGGGAGTGGTTAACATAAAACAAAAAAAACTGATTAAAGGAGAAACCTCAAAATTGAGCAAGGTAACCAGTGGAGTACCACAGGGATCAGTATTAGGTCCTCTGCTCTTCCTAATCTACATTAATGACTTAGATTCTGGTATAGTAATTAAACTTAATGCATTACTAAGACCTCATCTAGAATATTGTGTTCAGTTCTGGTCACCTCGCTACAAAAAGGATATTGCTGCTCTAGAAAGAGTGCAAAGAAGAGCAACCAGAATTATTCTGGTTTTAAAAGGCATGTCATATGCAGACAGGCTAAAAGCATTGAATCTATGACAGGGGTTCTCAAACTTTTTTTACTGGGCCCCCCTTTGGAAATGTTTCAGACTGTGACGACCCCCCACCCCACCTCGCGGTGCAATATCAGATAAAATTACTGTAAATCAGTGGTCCCCAATCTTTGCTGGCCCATGGGCAACAACACTGAACATGTAACGCACCGCTGGCAACATCATACTTTGCTCTATCTATCAGCCTGAAGAAACATGTATTTGTGGTATATACAACATAGGAGACAAGATTCCTCTCCCTCAGCCTAAGGAAACATTTATGTGTGTAAAATAAAATATAGGACCTACATCTTAGACAGTGGCGATTCTAGAGTATAGCACACAGGGGGGCACCAAGGGGGCCCCAATTTAATTATGCAGGGGCACTTTAGGGGTTCTACAGTGTTTTCACATCTAATAAAATGTCACTGTGACAGATGGCTTTGTGCGGTGTGTGGGTGGTGACGTCACGGACAAGGAAATAAAACAATAACAAAGTTTGTGCGGGAAAAACTGAGCTGCTGTGCTCGTATTTAATAATCAAACAAAATAAACAGTGTAAACAAAAACAACACACACAAAGCAAAGCAAAGGGGCACTCTGGCCAAAACAAAACAAACACAAACCTAAACAAGTATATTCTCGATTATACCAACTGTTCTTTCCAATCATATAGACTAACGTCTCGCCTCTGACACTCTCCGCCTTCTGAGCCGAGAGCCGATTGTCTTTTATATTCATGGCTGGGGCCTTAATTACCTATTAATAAATTACCTTATTTAGGCTCCAGCCAAATTCTCATGAGAGTTCTAGGGAAGGGGTTTTAACCCCATCCCCACGACTACATATTACAAGACCGGCTTTTCGTCGGTCTCAAACAGCAAACCAAAAAGACGGACGGTGCTCGACCACCCACACATAAAACACAATAATAATAACAAACGAATACATACATAAATACGGCTAACACGTCTCCGGAGCTGTCGCCTTGGGCCAGCACTACCCGGAACAACAACACCACTGTTACTGTTTGTTTGTTATCACCCACCTCAAGCACTACTGCACGCACCCGGACTGGTGATTTGTGTTAGTATTATTGTGGGAGGGGATAACGTGTTATTATTTGTTTTGTTTTGCAAATCATTATTATTGTTTTCCTGCCAAGCTTTACACATTGGTGTGTATTGCCGGAGGATTATTGTTTGGTCGCCAGACCGGCATTTTTATAAAATAAAGATCCCTTTTCCAAATCGGATTACAGTTTCCATTTGTGATTATTTCTGCACTGCATCACCTCTGATGCAGTGCAGAAATGTTCTACTCAGCAGCCACTTTGCCACACGCCGTCTGACACTCCGGACTCCGGACTTGGGGAACAAAGTGGCGGTAATAATCAGCCAAACCCAATAATGATCTCACCTGGGCTTTTTTGGTAGGTACCGGTGACTCCAACAAAGCCTGGACTTCGGAAAACATGGTTTCATTCTACCTTTACCTATAATAAATTCTAAGTATTTGGTCTCCTCTTTTCCAATAGCACCATTTGCCATGTTCGCTATGAACCCCGCTTTTCTCAGTGACTGTAGGACGGCCACTAATCTATCACTATGTTCTTTCCAGGAAGAGCTATAAATTACTGTCATCGATATATGCTGCCTTATATGCTGATGCGGTTGTAACACCTGATCCATCAGTCTCTGAAAAGTAGCTGGGGCTCCTTGAAGTCCGAACGTCAAAGTACGAAATTGGACCATCTGGGGTGGAAAATGATGTTTTATCATGAGTGGCTTCTGTTAACAGAATCTGCCAGTACCCTTTCATCAGACCCAGAGTTGAGATAAACCATGCTTACCCCAATCGGTTTAAGAGTTTGTATACCCGAAGCATGGGTTAGGCATCAAATTTAGAAATAGCATTCACCTTACTGAAATCAATACACAACTGTAGTGACCGATCTTGCTAAGTTAACAGCACAATTGGTTTACACCACTCACTCTGGGAAGGTTAAATTACTCCAAGTTTCAACATACTCTCCACTTCCATCTGGATAGCTTTCCTCTGACTCTCTGGAATGTGATATGGTCTCTCCCTAACTCTCAGATCTAACTCTCAGACCTGGCAAAGTGATAACAGCATGTTCGATCAAATGAGTCCTGCCAGGCACATTAGAAAACACAGCACGGAACATATTAATCAACCTTTTACCTCTTTTTGTTGATCAGGAGTTAATTGTTTCACCATTGGAATCTCAACCGAGGGTTTCCCATTCTTTCCACGGTTTAAGGAGATTGACATGATAAATTTGACTTTCTTTATGATGCCCAGGCTGTTGGATTTCACAATTCACTTTCCCAATAGCTCGAATAACCTTAAAGGGACCCTGCCATTTAGGAAATAATTTAGATTCTGATGATGAAAGCAACAACAACACTTTGTCTTTAGCTTAAGATTGTCACAAGCCAATTGACCGACCAACTCTAGGCGATCACACAACTTTTGACTGTTCTTCCCAACCTTCTCTTATCAGATCCAAGATACCCCGCGGCTGTCGGCTTACAAGAGTTCAAATCCTCAACCCTGTTGATGACGGTGGTACCTCACAAACTGCAAAGAGCAAATAGGGAAGTAGTTTAGCCCAATTTCTCTTTTCTTGATCTACAAAGCGATGCAGCATACTCTTTAAAGTCTGATTTAACCATTCGATCAGCCCATTTGAGGATGATAAACTGAGGTCAGAATCAAACAAATTTTCAATTTACACACTTGCTGAATACAGCTTGACATTAAATGAGTGCCTTGATCAGTGATAATTTCTTTAGGGATTCCCACCCTAGAAAATAATTTCATTAATTCATTAGCTACTAAGGAAACGGCCTCTGGGTATCGTGTTGCATAGTCCATCACCACGAGAATATAGTGATACCCAGAATCAGCTACCTCCAGAGGGCCCACTAAGTCTTCACCAATTCTCTCCAATGTCACACCAATAATAGAAAGTGGGACCAAAGGTGTGGGGTGAACTGATTTAGGGGCAACTAATTGGCATTCAGGACATTCCGATACATATTTCCGCACATGACTATGAACCTCAGGCCAGTAAAACAGGGCCAGAATTCGTTCCAGAGTCTTTTCTAAATGGCCTGAAAAAGGGAGCTCATGAGCTAATCTCATAACCTCTGACCAAAAAGGCTTGGGAACCAATAACTGTGTTATGGGCTGTCCCGTCCCGATAGCTCGGGTTATTCTATATAATAAGTGCTTGGACACAGGAAAATGCAGAAATCATACCAGCTGACCCTCATTTGTATCCTTCCCCTCAATATAGCTAACCTGGTCCTGAGCTTAACACAACGTGGGATCATTCTGTTGCTTGTAACCCAAATTGATATCCCGGTCCCAAAGGCTAGGTATATCAAGGGGAGTGTCTTGTGTTACCTGACCTTCCTTTTCAGTAATCCTGCACCCCAGGTCACACTGAATTCCCACTCCTTTACCTCTTTGTTTGTTACATTGGCTTAGAGAGGGCCCCCTGTCTCCTTTGAGTTCCCTCAAATGTTTTCTGCCCGACGCTTTCGTTTACTTTCTTTTTGGGAGAATTCTAGGGTTAACACTAGAACTGCCGATTTTCGAACCTAGAACCGCCACGTGGGTCACTTTGACCCATAACTGCTGCGTTATGAAAATGAAAGACAAACTACCGGATACAACTCAAAAGTTTTATTTCAATAGAAGAAACACCATATTTATATGAAAAAATAAACATAAAAGGCGTTATTTTCAAAAGTAGTTAATGAACAGCACAACTACCAAAAATGAAAAACTATATTAAAATAAATATTAAAAAAAAAAATAGTGTAATCAGGTGTAAATATGTATATGTATATAGAACATTGTAAAACAATTTATTTATTTTTGTATAAATTACATAAAAAAGTAAATATAACACAACTTCCAGTATCAAAAGTGAAAGTGCTTTGTGCAAAACACTCACTGTTCAATGGAGCTTCTCTATCATTTTTTTCTAAGTGTTTAACCTGGCAGCTTACTCAGTTACACAGTCCACACAGAAAAAACACCTCTCAATTTTTCCTAAGCATTTTCTCAATGGGCGCAGACATCCACAGTTTTATTTTCATTGCACTACGTGGCACTGTTTTCCTCTTGCTCGTGCCAGCGGGTGCAGCACTGGGTGAAGGCTGAGGGGCATTTGCAAGCTGCTTTTCCCGTTTCTGATCCAAATGTTTCAGCCAAAGCTCTGTGGCTAGCTGTAAAATGAATTCCCTCCTGCTGATGTTGATACCGGTGCATTCCCTATACAAAACATAGGCATTTATGGCTGCCAGGTCCAAAACATTGTAAAAAACAGTCACAGTCCATCTGCGAGAACCACCTTTGACAGAGTACTGGCGTGCCATCTGGTCCAATACGCCCACTCTGTATTTGGTGGCATTGTAGTATTCAACAGTCTCTGGCTTCGTTTTAACATTGGTCCTGATGGCCACTGAGCTGTGTAAAGAGCTGAGAATCAGCACATTTGTTTTTGTTTCTTGCACCTGTACACACTCAGGGTGGCACAGTCATTCTGCCTGAGCAGTGCAGTGGAGTACAGAGGTGCAGTCAAGGTTTGAGCAGATGGTGGTAGCTCGCGTCTCGCCTTGTTCACTGTTCCTACAAGAGTTGTTTTTTTCTTTAACTCCCTGGCCAGATGGAGTTAAGTATGGCTCCATAAGTTTGAGCACAACGCTGTCTCCCAGTCTCTAACCATCAGGGCGCATTTCATCCTTTCCCAGGTAAGGGAACCCATTTACTAGGTACTTAGAATCAACGTCCACTGCCAGCCAGAATTTTATTTGGAACTTGTCTGGTTTGTTGAACAAGTACTGTGTTCAGCAACACCATGCTTTGGTGGGAAACAGCTGCTCATCCACTGCTTGTAGCAGGCAATGCTGTTTTCAATAAAGCCATTTCAGACTTTGGAAGCCAGGGCAGATTTATCTGTCTCAAGTCGTATACTCCTCGTTGCTCTCAGATCAAACACAGACGAATCTGAGAATTTCACGGAAGCGATTTCTAGACATGTCTCAATAAAAAATGAAATTCCTCACTGTGTTGACCAGTAGCTCTCCAATGACTGACTTTTGCCCCTGTACGCACCATGAGCATACAGGATTGCAATGGCCGGTTGTAACTCCTCCACAGACAAAGTCCAGGAATCATCATTTTTTACCCGATGTGCCCCTGCTACTGTACAGTGTTGAATGTGCAGTAGCATTGGCATATCAATCAATAACAGGAACGCACTGTGGGGTATCAATGTTGCGTTTTGCGTGCGTCGTTGGACCTGGTGTTTCAGTAAAAACATTTTCAGACGCACATCTTCCCACAGCCTCACGACTGGGATTTATAATGTTCCAAACAGTCCTGTCTTTCCCTGTCTCCTGAATGTTGCTTCCAGAATCCATGCAGCCGTTGTCCGTGGTGCTGGTTGGCCAGAATCTGGTGCTTGAGAAGCTGCTGCTGCAGACGGCAAAGCCACCCCTGGCACCATAGGTAACTGCTGGAATGGAACCTCTGCCATGTCCATGACCTTGACCTCTGCACCTGGTGGACCCTGTTTGTGGAAGACCTGCTGGCAATTATGTCGCACCATCTTCACTTTCACTCTCGGAACTGCTTGTTTCTAGAACCCAGGAATGGTCGCTGTCATTGTAACTCAGATCCCCTGCATCAGACACATCTTCAGGCAGAGTGTGGAGCATTTCAAGCACCTGTTCTCTTCTCAATCTCTGTTTTTCAGCCATTTTACTTTCCTGCCTATTCTCCGTCACTGTACTTGTAACAATAAATTGCTATGCAAAGTAGCTACGTGATAACATCAGAGATACTGTACTTTTGCGAGTTTTCATGCACTTGCAAGGATTAGAATACACACGTACATGCCCCTTTAGTGCGAGATTAATTGTAATGCAAAGAACAGGTAAGATTGTCGACAATATTAAAAAGAAAAACATGTATTGTAATACATGGGTAAAAGTGACCCGCTGGCGGTTCTAGGTAGAAGTGCTTATAAAAATGTTATTTTTGCAAATCTGATGCTCAAACGCCATCAGGATATTTAAGTCATATATATAAGAAAAGTCAAGAACGGACATGCACATACGATTCACAACGTAAGAGTAATTAAAATTTAAAATCCAAAATGGGTCACATTGACCCGCATGGTGGTTCTAGTGTTAAACAGGTCAGATTGCAACAGGAACATTTTGCCAAATTGTTTTATCCCATTGTTTAAGTTGTCCCCTGGTCAAACTTAAGACCATTCCCCAATCTAATATTCGGTCAAAAAATAGCCAATCTCTCCCCAGTGGACAGGATATGGCAAACTTTCAGCATCAGCTACTTTAACATATGCTGTATATTCACCAACTATGAGACTCATTTTCATGCTAGGATAGACCCGGGTTCCTCCATGGAAACAGGAGATAGCCACTTTGCCTTGTGGCTTCCAGGACACACCTTCCAAGAGAGCTTGTTGAATTAAAGTCTGCGCACATCTTGAGTCCACAAATGCCTGGGTACTCACTTACCCGACCTGTACTCTAAGTTGATAGGGGCCCTTCCGACATACCCTGTTTGTCCTACCTGTGGCTGTAGACCAGGACCGTCTGGCGATGTCCACCTCTATCATGGGACAGTCTCGGACGATATGTCCTGGCTCTTTACACCGGAAGCACACTGGGGTAGAAGGCAACGACGGAGACATTCTGTCCTGCTGGTCAGCGACCTGCTGGTTAGGGCATGTCTCTCTCACCCACGCTGGGGATAACCTCAGCCTCCAAAATCTGGATGCCTGGTTGTCCCCTTTGGGGCTTTTGTTTGTGGAGACTGGTGGTGGTCCCTGGTGGTTTAGGGGCAGGAGTGATGTCCGGGGGAGGTGCCCTTGTTCGTGTCTTCATACGCTTCGAGAGTGGTAGGATGGTGTCTTCGAACACAATCTTGATTCCCCGGCGGTAGGACAGACACAAACTGCTCAATGGTGATCAGCTGCACCAGTTCTTGTGGGGTGTGGTCTTCCGGACACAGCCACCGGGTGCACTGATACAAGAGGTACTGCCCGGCAGCCTGTGGCTGTGTTCCTTTGGAGCTGGTACTCTAGGAAATGGCGACGGTACATTTCATCCATGATCCCGAGGCGCAAGAGGACGGCTTCCTTGACGTGGGTATAATCCAGTGCGTTATCTGCGGACACAGCCCGATAGGCGGCCTGGACTTCCCGTCAGACATTCTCTGGGGCACTGCGCTGCTTCAGCCACCCTCTGAAAGGTGACCAAAAACGTCTCGGTCGTCGTCTGGAGTCATCTTCTGTAACTTTGGTTGCACTGCAAACATTCAGGTGACCGCTGCTTCCGAGGTGGATGGGAGGCTGAATTGCAAACCGAAACCCCTTTGACTCATCACAGTGCTCTATTTTAATTCCAGCAATATCAAGTCTATGCTGTCCCTCATAGAACATGTATTGCCTTATTAGCATACAATAAGTCTGACACCCATCAAAAGTAAATGTATAGGCCCTTTTTATCTGATTATTTGAAGGCTTGGATATCAGGTGTGAGTTTAAAATGACATACAAGGGGATCAGTCACTCTGCAATTTTTCAGGACAGGCAGGTAGCGAGTTCCAGAATTTGTACTCATGCTTATACTGTACATAAAATTAAAAGCTACCTTTAGTAACTTTTTTAATCTGTTTGCTACAATAATAGTCAGTACTTATAGCTAGTGGGGTATGATGCCAAATGTCCTCATATACGTATTACCTGGTAAACATGTTTTGCATTTAGGACCCGATGTGATGTAGTTGTATTTAATTCTTAACGTACATGAAAATTGCAGCTTTTTTTCGCCAGAGCCTATGTTAAATTCCACAAGGAGAAACTTGATATATGACCACTGGTATGTTAAAATGAAATCTAAAAATGTTTTGTTTCTTTTTTATCCAAGTTTGAAAATGGGGATCTTTTCTGTCTCCTACACACCCTTCTAAACGTCACCAGGAAAAAGAAAGTGATACAGACTGGTTCTTAAACTGTGGCTCTGAGCTGTGTAGTCTCCTACATTATGCAACAACTACAGTGGTTATTATAACTTGCCTGAGGAGAGCACTTTATGAAAAAAGGATGGGTTAATGGATGTGTTGGTGGTTTTGCTTACTTAAATTGAAAATCACTTTGAAATCATACTTTTTCTGCAACTGGCACATTAAACATTTTGACTTCTGGTGCAATGGCAGCTTTACCCCACAGCCTGGGTTATGTTGTAAGTATGCAACCTTTACCACTTCCTCTTTCCTGTAACAGAAGTAAACCACCACCAATGGGGAGAATCTACCGCACCTTTTAATATTCATACACCACAGAGAATAACAAATGGTTGGATCAAAATACCATTCACTTTCTTGTCATTTTAAGTTTACATATTGCTTACAATTAAATAAGTAATTTGACCTTTCTTGAAATTATTTCTTTTTTTTTTTTGTTGTAATTTATTACTCAGCTGACTTGTTTAAAAAATACACTCAAAGGTGTACAACACCCAGATTAATTTAGCAATGCACACTAAACAAAAAAAAAAGAATTGACTATTATACTAAGAAATTTAAACATGCGTGAACATCAGTTAGAGCAGCAAAGTATCTAAACAGATACATTTGCCCTATTTTTATGTTGTCACCAAGCGCTTGTAAGATAACTGAAAAGATCAAAATAAAATATAAAATAACATTTAAGAAGGGTGCAGAGGAGCAGAACGAGTATAGAAATCAAGACCTAGATCAGCATTAGAGATAAATAAAACAGCTTGCAAACTGCTAATTGTTAGCATTATTCTGAACTGTGTAAGACAAAACAATTTATGTCTCATCTATTTCAATCAAATGCATAACTCTTGGTTACTAGAATTCTCTGTCAAAATGTGAAAGTATTTTTTATTTTACTTTATGTTTTAAGTAATTTCAGGTTATTTCTTTGTACAGTATTCAATGGCATTTATCTTGTATCATTCAAGATATTTTCTTTGTATTAAGGTCAAGCCTTGGGGCAAACCATGCTATTTCTCCCTCAGTTCGCTTTCTGTACATTTGAAATAGCATTTTCATGCTTCATTCTATTTTTTGTTATGTTTGCCCCAGTTTTGTATTTTAGAAAAAAAAAAAAAATCCAGATTGTTTTATAATTGTGTTTCTCTTAAATGTGGAGAAGCTTTGCATGTGATGTAACCAAACAAAAAACATGCCCCGTGTGAATTTTATTTATTATGTACACTGGAATGTTTAGAAAGTCAGGGTTTGGTTGTTCCCACATGTTGTACTGTATTAATGATGTTTAACCCTTTGCTATAAATGTTTGACCAGTAAAAGAATCAAGAAATGTCTACATTTTAGTTCTGAACACACGTAAAGGCAAGTTATGGTCAGCACACAAAGGTTTGGACCAGTGGTTGAATGGTAAAACACAATTGAAGGTAATATCCCAAATAGTATGTTCAGGGTAAACACAGCAAGTAGCATGCTAGTCAAAATGCAGGTCCTATTGAGTATAGTTGTTAGTATATAAACCAGCACAACAACTATATTCACTAGATGTGACAAGAAAACAATAATACATATTTTAGATCGAACTGCTAAATAAATATGTGCTTATATGGGAACCACGAAGGTATAATCAATGTTGACCAAATTACCAACCTGTTAGATATGCAGCCAACGACTTCACAGATCCATCACTTGAGCAGCTGTATCCTGCCCTTCATTAAATGATCTGCCACTGTCTGCTGTCAAAATCTGAACCCTCTGTAGTAAATAGCACCATTATTCATCTAGCAATGTCCCTGTCACTTCTACAGTTTCAGCTTTTCCTCTACTTCCTATAAATGATATGAGAAACCAGAATGCCAGACACACAACAGTAACTAGGCCAGTATAGGGCATGATTGGCACCTCAGCAACACAAGGTATTCATAAAATGTAAAGCAGAGTGTCCAAATGCATTCCTTCACATTTCAAAACACAAGTGTCTAGTAACAAGCAGCACACACAGTACTGTACATTTTACAATTACAATCTTGACTGCAGGCAACACTGCCTGGGTGATAGTGGCATTCCAAGAATTATGCAGATCTCTTCTGATTAGGAAACAATGGGGATTTTTTTTTAACTGTGCCAAGTGTCACCTAATCACTGTGGATCAATTGTGATAGAGCAGGGACACGCAACCCATGGCCTGTTTATCGCCTGACAGCGGCCCCTTAATGAATATATTGTAAATATTTTTTTAAACTTTGTTGACTTGCTTTTTCAAATTTTTCGCATAAAAAGCAGCACACCATTTTAATTCATACTGCGGAGGATAGTTGCTTCTCATCAGCTTGTCCAACTAATTTCATGAGTCTTCCTCTTTCTCAAATGGACAAACCCGCTGCATTGAAAGAATCCATTCCCAACATAAGAGGCTTGTTGCTAGGCAAGTGACGTCACTGCCCTGTGACTTTTGCTACATTGCTGCCTGCTACAACTGAACAACTCGTCTGCTAAAATAAAAACCACTTCAGCAAGTAGATATTTAATTTGCTTTGTGTTATTGTGCAATGTGTGTGTATATGGTAACAGTACGATATTAATGCTTTATTTTTAATTGTATATTTGGTTTGTGATGTGTATCATGCAGTACAAAATAAAATTAACAGTAGTTCTAAGGGAAATTGCCTATATGTACTGTATATGCCCATGTCTATTTCACCTCAGGGTTAAACTCAGATTATTCTTTAGTAATGTGCAGCCCGCTATACACATTAGGTTAAACAAGTTTTCTGGCTATGCAGCCCGTGATAAAAGTTTGGTTACACACCTTTGTGATAGAGCAATACATTTTACAGTTCAGAACAGAACTTACAATTTAAACTAAAATTATAGCCAGTATCCAACAGGAGTATATGGCCACTGGTGAGAATGCAATAGAGAAACTCCACATTTGTATTATTTTAGTAGTACATCATTCCAAAGACAATGAGGACAGAGAATGAGAATATTCACAGATTCAATCAATAACATATTCATTTTATGAAAAATTAGACACTAAATTGTGGGAACAACTTGTCCACATGGTGTGGAATGTGTGAGATTCCTGGAGAAACGGATATCTGCATATAAAAGGCGCAGTGATTTTAAATAGCAATCAACTTTTTAAAAAACTGGCATACCCTTGTTATTGGTTTATTAATTCATAACTCAGAACCCCTTGTAATAGAACCTAGATCTCACAAGACATTACCTTGAAATAATAATTGCTAGCCACTGCAATTTTATGAAATAATAATGTGCATATAAAATTTTCAGTGGCCATCTGATAAGAGGAAATTATTCAGTGCACTGTGGAAGATGTTTGTTTACAAAGAAACTTGTGGTGTCTGGTAGGTACAGTATAAATATTTTTGTTAAATAAAAAATAAAAACATTTTAACATATGGCATCAATAACATCCAGCCTGCAAAGCCAGAAAGCTACTTTATTGGCCACAAATAGTATAAAAAGGTCTGCTTAAAATGTAGATCTTGATAGTTTTTGATTACTTTCACAAACAATTGTTTTGTTTGAGGATGATCTTACCTGCTTGTTGGTTTCAGCTGGTTTGGATTGCTTGCAGATTAAAATGAATAGTCATCTAGGCAGATTTCAGATCATACTGACAAGTATTTTTTTTCAGCTTTTTTATTATATTGGTTGTTTTCTGTGGAAATAACATACACTTGCTCATATTTGGTACAATATGTATAGACTTTATAGTACCTTTTCAAATTGAGATCAATTATGTAAATGTTCATTTTCAAAGCTTTTTAATCCAGTGTGCCATTCAAAACTCAGGCGGTTAATTTAAGGAAATTGAGCACCCAAACTGTCCAGTAAACAGTTAATTTAAACTGGGCACAAATCAATTAACTGTTATCTTGGAAAGATCATTTATATCAATACATGTAATAAACAAACACATTTTTTATTTAAATTTCATTACCACATCACCATTAAAAACAATGAAAGTTAAATAGATTGGATACAAAACAAGTTTTTTTTGTCCACACTGGGCTAAAAGGCTTTGAAAATGGTACCCAATGATAGTCATACAGATAATAAAACAAATAGACACCATAATTGTGCAATACAATATATTTGTTTTTGTTTTGTTTTTCAGAAAATTAGTAACTAACAAGAATATGCTGGGTTACAATCAGATTTCAGCCCTTTCAGAAGTGTTAACAAGAATTATGATGACACAAAACAATAAAAATGACCACCCATTACAACCAAACAATAAAAAATAAAAATTATACTGGAGTTGATAGGACAAGACAGAACTACACAGCACTGATCAAAAAGGAGACAAATACAAAATCAACAAAAACAGAAAGCAAACCTTTTGTACTCCACTTATAATCCAGACAATTTTAAACAGGTTATATGGTAGGTTCTGAAAATGACAAATGCACCAATAAAAGAACACTATTTTATCTCATAAACAATAGTCGACTGACTTCACGATCAGACACCTTTCTTTTAATTTAATTTATAAAAAGTATTAAAAAAAAAAATACTGATTCTGATTTAATTAATTTATACTGATATTTCTCGCTTTTTTTTTTTTTTTTTTTTTTACTGATTTAGATTATACAGGCTTCATTAAACTAATAAATGAGCAGGGTTCTATATACTCAAATTATATTCTATGCAGACAACTGAAATCTGAACAAGTAATTGGTCTTTCTTAATAGATGTTTGAAATAACAAACAAAAGAAGCTCCCCGACTGGATTTTGCATTGCTCAAAACAAGAGGAAAAAAAATCCTGTACGACAGTAGCGCAAAACCACTGTTCATTAAACAACCGGTTCTGGACTCAATCCATGCTTGCAAGCAGGCCAAGTATTTAATAAATATCCCAGAGAGTTAACCAAGAGATTACACCCTTGACTTGATCGACTAAACAGAAGAAAAAAGAATATGCAGTGTTCTCAGGATTAGTACAGAAGACAAACATCAATACTAAAGGGATCGGCTGTAGAAATATTTCCTACATCATGACATTTTAAACCTTTTGCCAGCAGAAAAGAAAAATAGCTTTGCAAATAGCATTACTATACAGTACACCCTAATATATTCCTTCTAGTTCTCATTGAGCCCAGTTTTAAAGGTTACTGCAATTTTGACATCCTGTAGCCCTACAGGTAATAATGCACAGCCTGAGACCGTTCTTTACTTTAAGTACAGTAGAAACCAGTTTCTTAGCATTTTATTTCTGAGGTGGACAGATTGAAAATTTGGCAAATCCAGGAAATAACATCTCCAGTGTCACCATTAATGTGAAGGTGTGTGTATGGGGGGGCAGGGAACAGGGATGGGCATGATTCAAAATGGTACTATAGCAACTGCTTTGGTTGTTGGACTCCTAATAGTTTCTCTCTTGCCAACTACAGTATTGTTTAATTTCCAAGCAATTTTACTATTCTACCCATGGTGGGGCATACACCTTAAATTCTTTTTTTCTTTCTTCAAAAGTAAGTTTGCTTCCACTTTTTTGTTACTAGTTCCTTTAAATATTGGTGATCTGCATGTTCCAGTCAGTTATCTCATATACATGGACCTAAACTAATAATGTAATATACTATTGGACACCATTGTGCATGGCTCCTGTGAATATCTTACTACCATTCCTCACCCACAAGCAACAGCAATTAGGAGTACTGTTTGTGTGAAAAACACAAACTAGTATGAAAGCTATAAGTGATCTCATGAAGGCACTGTGTGGCATATAAGGCCTTGTATAAAACTATTTATTCCCAATTTAACAGTTTAAAATTAGAATCTGTATTAAGATAAATATAGCTTTACATATGAAAGAACACATATTTGTCAAGTAATTAAACCTCCATTTGATTTGTCGTAAGCAATAATAGAAAAAGGTTTAACTGGTGTGTTCAAACAATCCTGATCAAGTCTTTTTCTGCATATTTGTCTTAATGTTAAATGTTACATGGGGTTTTATTTTCTTATGTTCTTTTTATTAAATACGCACACCTTTTTTAATATGCAAATAACACAGAACTATCAAATTTACCATTAATTTACCAGAGAGATTTAAATTAGAAATATTTACAGCTACAAAACAGACAAAAAGTCACTAAAGTTCATATCCCTGCAAAAAAGTTAAGAGCTGTCAGCACTCAGGCACATGCTTGCTTTAAGGTTCATGGGTGAACATTTAGAGCTAGAAAAAACTGTTGAATTGAGACATGGTATTCCAGAGAAGCAGCCCATTACAGACTAGAATTTGAAATTAGCACTTTGGATTATTTGGGCAAGTTGTATATTACACTCCTGTAGTGACTCCTTAATGAGACTTAGATATTAAGCACCAAAAAACAACTGTTACCCAGAAACTGTGGAATTTTGAAAAACATTTAAATGAAATATATTTATTGCGTGTCCAAAACTGCTTTTTTTCAGTTATTTTCATTCTGTCATACATGAAAGGGTTAATATAGGACATATGTTTTATAAAATTGCCCATAACAGAGGGATCTAGGAATCTCAGGAATTTAGCTCTGAACATGTTTTGGAAGCATTTGAATTTTCATAATTTAATAAACCATCATTAAAAAATACAAGACTTCAGATTTTTTTAAAGCACCGTTAAAAAAAAAAAAAAAAAAAAAAGTTCAAGCCCAGCTGAAGATTCTATGTTAAATATTCTAAATATTAGAATAAACTTGCTGTCTTCAGTCACTGCTGTCGTCATCATCGTCGTCATCTGATACGTTATTCATGGGAAATTTGTAAGAGTCTGATCTGGGGGGCAAGGTGGCACTCAGCTGCCCACTGGAGAGCTGCTCGTAGCAAAATTCACAGACCCGCACTGGCTTGGAAGACTGACTGGGAAGCAGAAACTTTTTCTCCGAGCAGGGCCCACACACCACAAACCCACACTTGCGGCAGTGATGCCTGCGGCTAACTGGTGTAAATTTGATTTTCTGACAACGCATACACACGGTGGCCTCTGAATCAGGTACCCACACTGCAGCATGTTCACTGTTTGGTGCCTTTCCGCTTTTTTCTAGCAAGTCGGATACACACTTGCTGATGTGGTTCATCCACTCAGACTTCTCTGTGGCGGTAGCTGCATAAACAGCAAAAGATTTGGTAGGAGTTTTTATAAGCCATCCGTTCCGCAGGTCCCCTTCGTCCTCAATAGAATCAATTGTGACATTTTCCAGAGGAATTATGTGCTGTTTGTTGTACTTCTTTTTTTGAATTACAATGTTACCATATACAAGGATGTCGTTGAAGAGGAAAAACTGCCTGGCTTTTGGTTTCTTTCTGCAGAGCTTTGTTAGCACTCCTTCCCCGATGAGGACTCTACCAGAAATAGCCAAGGGTTGACCAGCTGCTCCAAAGCACCCCTCCACAACATTTATCCGTTTTGAATTTGCTTCACTGTTTGCCAGGCGATCAACCATCTTTTTTTTCCTGGATAAAAAAAAAAAAAAAGAAAAGAAAAAAAAATTAAAATAGGGTTCACCGTAGTCATGGTTGCCAACTGGCTCCAGAATTTACTGACACTTTAAGCCAGGTCAGGTCTTTTAACTCGCCTCTCTACCACAAATTAATTGATTTTATTGAGCATGTAACGTGAGTGTAAACTGCGTGAGTTGTCGCTAAAGGAATGTAATTGTTTTGCTAACTATTACTAAAAGCACACAGCTGTCTCGGGCCGGGAATTACTTCCTGTGAGGATCGTTTCCATCAATCAGACCTATACAACTTGCTGATTTGCTGTATTTGTCTGATTGGGGCGGGACTGTGCGAAGCATAAATAAGTATTACATTAATAGGAACTTAACCCCAAGGTTAAATGAGAAAGAGTGCGGGTGAGTGCATAATTCTCTGTAACGACAGAATTGCACTATTTTGATACATATTGCTTACCATATAACATTTCAAGCAATATGATTTTAATAAATGTTATGATGCTCACCGGATAGAATTGCCACCACAATTAAACAATTGAACACATTTACTGAAGCCGCTCACACAATTCACACCCACTTTACTTAGTGATTTAACATCAATTCATTTGTGGTTTAATGGCAAGGTAAAAAACCTGACCTGGCTTAAAGTGTCCGTAAATTCTGGAGCCAGTTGGCAACCCTGACCGTAGTCCTACTGTACAGCTACTTGAGCAACACTTTATTATAACCTACTAGAAGTATTCTCTAAATGAATTGTATTATAGGGGGCTTGTGGCAATGTGCCCCGCCCCTGTGTGCATATTATGTGTTGTATGTTGCGTGCGTGTGTTAATGTTGGTGTATAGATTGGTACACAGGATATAAACGGGTCTGTGTTTCACGTGTGTTTAAAAAGTGTAGATTTGTATTTAGGCACGAGGAGAGCACAAATCACTTCACGTGCTGGTTAAATGTAATATGTGAGCACGGGGTTGCACAGAATTAATTCACGTGCTGGGATTCAAGTGAATAATTAATTAGTAATTGAATCCCAGCACAACAGTATATATAGATGCACATTTCTGTCACTCGTGGTTAGGTGTTCGGTGAGTGGAGAACGGGAGAGAGAGAGAAGGAGAAAATAAAACAAAGTAAGAAAGTAAATTAGAAGTGTTTTCACTCACCGTGTTTGTTCGTCTGTCTGTTTAAGTGTAGTACGTTTTGTTTGTCTTTTTGTTTTGGCTCGAGTGCCGTGTCCCGTGTTTTTGTGTTTAAAACCTTTTATTTTCTGTTCTGTTCTGTTTATTAAATGCTGAGCGAAAGCATTCGCTCAGCTCCATCAAACCACAACTCTCTGTCCGTTTATTTCCTGGCTCTGGTCTGACGCCACCCACTCCGGCCGTCTTTGTGACAGGGCTTTATCAAACACTTGACAATCAACAGTGGTAAGCAAGTAAACAAAACACTACACGGCATAAAACAAACATGGCAGCATACAATGATAGAATTGTAAACTGGTGTAAAATGAAAAACTGTATGCTCTACACATAAATATATAAAAATAATGTGGTTAGACTGAAATTAGACAGCAGATGGATTGCCATTTCAGTTTCTTCAAATGCAAATATCACATAAAAGTCACAGAAAATTTAAATAAAGAACATTTTACATCCAACTATAAAAAAGCACACATAGCCTTGGTAATAACACAATAGCTTTCAACTAAAGATGTTAAACTCCTTTAATGAACATTGAATGCATTTCAGTACTGCCCATCTGCAGTCCACTTCCTTGAGCATTAATCTTAACCCAAGGCAAGCCATGTTCAGCAACACTTGTTCTGCATCATGGTACAGTACATACTGTACCTCACTATAAGCAATGCAGTGTCTTTTGTGATTCAGAGAAGGGTTAACGCACAATAGCAGATCCTTGTCCATTTATAAGAAATGTGTAAGTCAGTGTAAAGTGCAGAAAAATCTCAGTGGCAACCTCTACTGAAGCAGTTCCCAAACTGAGGGTTGCAGTCCTAAATGATGCAGCATATAGCCCACAGAAATATTTTTTTTCAAACAACCTTGACACCTGAGAAAAAAAGCTGTGATCAAATCCTTTACGTGAACGCTGCTGTTTGAGAAAGGATCAGAATGTCACTGTAGCAGATTATTATTTTGTATGTGTTTTGTATTATCGTTGTGTAAATGACGGCGAGCGCAGTGTGTTTATTATTGTTTTGGTTTATGTAAACGTGTTCTGGCAGAGGCGAGATTGATGCTTGTCCTCTGCCAGGAATAATTAGAAAAAGAAGCCGCGTCTTTCTTTTTGAAAACTGCAGTGCCTGGTGTCAGTACTTTAGTTCCTGCTTCTGCCGTGACGTCACCGCCCAGCCACCCTGTCACAGTCACATTTGTATGGCTTGATTGGGTGGTAGGTTCAGCCATGTCAAGAGACCTGGAGCCTAGAGACTGGGAAACCGCTCTCTACAGTTTTCTATTTTGAATGCGTAATTCTACTATTAAGACAGTAACTCAAAGTGTATGCTAAGGTTGTGCCAATATTCAATATAATCGTATGTCGCGATATTGGAAAATGTGGACTTTAATATATATCGTCAATATCGTCACTAGTCCTAAAATAAACACAGCTAATAAAATATGACACGTTATAACATGTCCTTCGTTTATACCATGCCATGTTAAAACATTGTAGTGCCTCAGAGAACTTTGTGGGGGTTTAGAACAAGACTGCTGTTACTTTCTGTTCCTGGATGTTGTATTTCCTGCTGCTGCTGTCAGCTGTATGCGTGCTTGTGTGTGTGACGTTGGGGGAGGGCGTGTCTTACACTGGATATGTAATCCACATTCTGTGTGTTCGTTTGGATGTAACAAGCTGCAGAGGGAGTAAGTGAAAGTTTGAATGTTGGTGGTTGCAGCCAACGTGAGTCCACTGCTTAACAACTGATTACTGTTTGCCAAGAGACTGTTAAGGCAGTGACGTTACGCTTTGATACTATTTTCTTTCTTTTATATATATATATATATAGCGAGGATGTATATATATCTACACTCGGCTGACGGTTTGGACCCGAGACTGTTGCTGCACTCGGTACTGTAAGTTACAAGCAAGCACCATACATTTAAAATAAGATCACCGGTACATTTTATTAATCACATTACAGAAATGAAAAAAAACAATGGTAACAGAAAGCGTTTTTTTTTTTTTTTTAAATCCAAGTCAATGATGATCTTAACTATTGTTTTGTATTCGAGTTTTTATTCCCTGGGTTGGGAAATAACATTAACAATTTAATAAAGGTAACAACAAGATAACAAAATGTGACTCTGGGTGAGCAGAGTACAGTAGCTTGTAATTCCAGTTTGTAACTTTGTTTAAAAATCATAGCCTTCAATATAAATTGATATATTTTGGCTGTCGTAGTGTCCATTTTATCCTTCGTTTCACTGGAGCAGACAGAGTCATG
>NC_081192.1:46024474-46052834 GCF_902713425.1 Acipenser ruthenus
TTCTTTTGTTCTCTTTTCTTTTTATTATTATTATTATTATTTATTTCTTAGCAGATGCCCTTATCCAGGGTGACTTACAATCGAAAGCAAATACATTTCAAGTATCACAGTACAAGTAATAATACAATTAAGAGGAAGATAAATACAATGACTCTAGTTCAAGCAAGTACAAGTGTGACAAGATACAATTCAGTGATACAGCAGATAAGTGTCAGTGATAATTACATCAGGATATGATTAAATACAAAATACTACAGATTAAACACTTGGCAGATTACAGTACTCTGACGTACAAGATTAAATGCAGTAAAATAGGGGGCAGATAAGAGCAAGTGAAGCGCATTAAAGGAAGGGTGATAAGTGTCCCAGGAGAAGAAGGAGTTCTACAGCTGCTTTCTGAAGAGGTGAGTCTTGAGGAGGCGCCGGAATGTGGTCACTGGGCAGTCCTGACATCTATAGGAAGGTCATTCCACCACTGCGGGGCGAGGGTGGAAAAGGAGCAGGCTCTGGAGGTAGGGGAGCGTAGAGGTAGAGCCAGTCTTCTAGTGCAGGCGGAGCGGAGAGGTCGAGTGGGGGTGTAGGGAGAGATGAGGGTCTGGAGGTAGCTGGGTGCAGTCTGGTCAAGGCATCTGTAGGCTAGTGCAAGAGTCTTGAACTGGATGTGAGCGGTGATCGGGAGCCAGTGGAGTGAGCGGAGCAGTGGAGTTGCGTGGCAGAAGCGAGGCAGAGAGAACACCAGGCGGGCAGCGGAGTTCTGGATGAGCTGGAGCGGACGGGTGGCGGACGCAGGGAGGCCAGCCAGGAGAGAGTTGCAGTAGTCTAGGCGGGAGAATACCAAGGCCTGGACCAGGAGCTGGGTGGCGTAGTTGGTGAGGAAGGGTCGGATTCTTCGGATGTTGCTCAGGAAGAATCGGCAAGTGCGTGCCAGAGTGGAGATGTGCTGGGAATAAGAGAGGCAGGGGTCCAGGGTGACTCCGAGGTTCTTAGCGGAGGAAGAGGGAGAGAGTGTGGTAGATTCCAGAGGAACAGAGATAGAGAGATCAGAGGAGGGGGAGGAGGAGGGAAAGAAAAGGAGGTCAGATTTAGAGAGGTTGAGTTTGAGATGATGCGAGTGCATCCAGGAGGAGATAGCAGACAGACAGGTAGAGATACGGGAGGGGATGGTGGAGTCAGAGGTGGGGAAGGAGAGGAAAATCTGAGCATCATCAGCATAGAAATGGTATGAGAAACCATAGGATGCGATGAGGTGGCCCAGGGAGCGGGTGTAGAGAGAGAACAGGAGAGGACCCAAGACTGACCCTTGGGGGACTCCTGTTGAGAGAGGGAGAGTTGTGGAGGTTGCTCCACGCCAGGTTACCTGGTAAGTGCGGTTGAGAGGTAGGAGGAGAACCAGGTCAGAGCAGTTCCAGAGATTCCCAGGTCAGCAAGAGAGGATAGTAGGATAGAGTGATCGACAGTGTCAAAGGCAGCAGAGAGGTCGAGGAGAATTAGGACAGAGGACAGAGAGGCAGCTCGGGCAGACTTTAGTGAGTTGGTGAGTTTAGTTCTTTTGGGATTTTCTTCCCCGGCCGTGTCTCGGTTCTGGACCAGAGCGTCCGCATGTCTTTTCAGAAGGGCCGACTTGAGGGAACAGCAGAATGTTATTTTATAGGGCCAGCAATCCCCCCAAGACCCGCCTCTCAGCCATTCAGAGAGAAGGAAAGTCCGCACACCCTCTCTCCCACCTCAGAAGGGTCAGTACAAGTCTCCCCCTGTTACACATCCTCCCCCTCAGAATGGCACCACCGGTCCATTCGAAAATCCTACATCCCCATACCTTCCCGAGAGAAAAAATCTGCATTTTGATGCACCTTTCTGCCCCGTGGACAACCCTGAAGGCATAGGGCTGCAGTTCCAAGTACCACCGTGTGATTCTGGCATTGCTATCCTTCATCCGGTGAAGCCATGCTAAGGGGGCATGATCCATAACTAGGGTGAAGTGTCGCCCCAGGAGGTAGTAGTGGAGTGACTCAACTGCCCATTTTACTGCGAGACACTTTTTCTCGATGGTACTGTAGTTTTTCTCGCGGGGATGGAGCTTCCTGCTGATGTACAGGACCGGGTGCTCGCTTCCCCGCACCTCCTGAGATAATACTGCCCCGAAACCTGTCTCTGACGCATCCGTCTGCAGGGTGAACCTCTTACTGAAATCCGGACTGCACAGCACTGGCTTATTACACAGTCTCCGCTTCAGAGCAAGAAAGGCCCTCTGGCACGACTGCGTCCCTTATTTGGGTTAGCCTTCCTGGTGAGGTCTGTGAAGGGAGCAGCAAGCATGGCGAAGCTCGGTATGAACTTCCTATAATAGCCCGCTAGTCCCAAGAAAGAACGCACCTGGGTTTTGGTCGTAGGGAACGGCCAGTCAGCCAAGGCTTTCACCTTAGCAATCAGCGGTCTGATCTGGCCACCCCCTACTCGATACCCCAAATACACCGACTCACTCTTCCCAATGGCACATTTCTTTGGGTTAGCAGTGAGCCCAGCCTCCCGCAAGCATTGTAATACCGTCGCTACCTTACACAGATGACTTGGGCAATCCTCACTGTGGATAACCACATCATCTATGTAAGCAGCAGGGTGCTGCTGATGGGGCCGCAAGATGCGATCCATCATCCACTGGAAAGTGGCTGGTGCTCCATGCAACCCAAAGGGCATGGTCCTAAATTAGTACAACCCGAAGGGAGTCGAAAACGCCGTCCTCTTTCTGGATTCCGGGGTCAGGGGTATCTCCCAGTACTCCTTTGTTAAATCCAGTGTCGTCATAAAATGAGCCGTGCCCAGATGCTCCAGCAACTCATCTACCCGGGGCATGGGATAAGCATCAAACTTCGATTTCTCATTAACTCACCTGAAGTCAATGCAAAACTGAGTTGATCCGTCTGGCTCATCCACTAAAATAACAGGACTGTTCCAGTCACTTTGGGACTCTTCTATTACCCCCAGTCTAAACATTTCATCAATTTCCGTCTTTATTACCTGTCTCTTACGTTCAGGTATACGGTATGGCCTCTGGCGAACAGGCGCCCCCAGCTCAATGTCAATGTGATGATGGGCTACTCGAGTCTGCTTGCGCCACTACCAATGCCTCCGGTTGCAACCAGGGCTTCAAGAGATTTATATGATAAATGTGTTTCTCTCTCCGTCGCTCCGGCTGGCAGATCTCATAGTCCACCTTCCCAACCCGGCGTGTAACCTCAAAGGGTCCTTGCCACTTAGCCAGAAGTTCCGACTCAGAACTGGGTAACAATAGAATTACTTTATCCCCTGGCTGAAATGTGCGTAACCGGGTTCCTTGGTTGTACTGTGTCTCCTGTCTGTGCTGAGCCTGCTGCAAATTGTCATGCGCCCAATTTCCTACAGACTCAAGACGTTTGTGCAGGTCCATCACATACCGGACCGTATTGGTCGAATTGTCCTGCTGTTCCTCCCACATCTCTCTGACCAGATCCAGCACACCCAGGGGTCTTCGCCCATACAACAACGAATGGCGAAATGCCCGTGGAAGCCTGGGGTACCTCTCTGATCACAAAGAGAAGGGGAGGAATCAGATGGTTCCAATAACGCACATCACTACTAATAAATCTGCGCAACATGTGCTTAACCCTTTGCGGTCCATTTATTAATTGCGCGTCAGGCACGTCAGGTATAATTCATTTTCACACGCGCATTTAATTTTAGACGCGCTGTTTAAAAGTATTTTTTTCCACAGTCAAACGGGTTTAAATGGCCCTGCATATCAACAAAGCACTCACTAGGCATCTCCAGCCCCGCCCCACCCTTTCGTTTGCTATAGCGTTCACCTATGTAAGAAATAAATAATAATAATAATAATAGTTGTACATACCGATCGATCATCTCCGGATCACTCGTTTTATCACCAAACTCCTTAATAATGCGATCCAAGTCGTTATTTTATTACTATAACATCTCAAAAAATCTCTGCAAATGTCCGTGTTTTCTGTGCGCTGATTCAGTCAGCCAACTTGTTTACTTACGACCGCCCCCGTTATCTGATACCTGATACCATGTATGACTAATCATGAGATACGCCTTTTTTTTTTTTTTTTCGACTTGTCTCGGCTCCTGTCGCTCCCACTCGGCAATTGAATGGTTTTCTCGGCTTTTTCCGGAGAAAAAACGACTAGACACCCGTTTATTGCGTTGCTATAATGATGTCGGACCCAGTCCGACAAAGGACCTGTGAGGAATAATTGCAATGTCGGACCCAGTCCGACAATGGACCGCAAAGGGTTAAGGGTCTTATTAAAGCGCTCCACAAGACCATCGGTCTGAGGATGAAACACCGAGGTCCTAATGGTCTTAATCCTCAAAAGCTTACATGTTCCGTGGATTAGCCGGGAAATAAAGTTGGTGCCTTGGTCAGTCAGTATCTCCCTGGGAATCCCCACCCGGGAGAAAACCTTCACAAGCTCATTGGCAACAGACGTAGCGGACATACAGTACTGTGCAAAAGTTTTAGGCAGGTGTGAAAAAATGCTGTAAAGTAAGAATGCTTTCAAAAATAGACATGTTAATAGATTATATTTATCAATTAACTAAATGCAAAGTGAGTGAACAGAAGAAAAATCTAAATCAAATCCATATTTGGTGTGACCACCCTTTGCCTTCAAAACAGCATCAATTCTTCTAGGTACACTTGCACAAAGTCAGGGATTTTGTAGGCATATAGTCAGGTGTATGATTAAACAATTATACCAAACAGGTGCTAATGATCATCAATTCAATATGTAGGTTGAAACACAACTGAAACAGAAACAGCTGTGTAGGAGGAATAAAACTGGGTGAGGAACAGTCAAACTCAGCTAACAAGGTGAGGTTGCTGAAGACAGTTTACTGTCAAAAGTCATACACCATGGCAAGACTGAGCACAGCAACAAGACACAAGGCAGAAATTTCAAGGCAGACAGGGGTTTCCAGATGTGCTGTCCAAGCTCTTTTGAAGAAGCACAAAGAAACGGGCAACGTTGAGGACCGTAGACGCAGTGGTCGGCCAAGGAAACTTACTGCAGCAGATGAAAGACACATCATGTTTAGTTCCCTTCGCAATTGGAAGATGTCCAGCAGTGCCATCAGCTCAGAATTGGCAGAAAACAGTGGGACCCTGGTACACCCATCTACTGTCCGGAGAAGTCTGGTCAGAAGTGGCCTTCATGGAAGACTTGCGGCCAAAAAGCCATACCTCCGACGTGGAAACAAGGCCAAGCGACTCAACTATGCACGAAAACACAGGAACTGGGGTGCAGAAAAATGGCAGCAGGTGCTCTGGACTGATGAGTCAAAATTTGAAATATTTGGCTGTAGCAGAAGGCAGTTTGTTTGCCGAAGGGCAGGAGAGCGGTACACGAATGAGTGTCTGCAGGCAACAGTGAAGCATGGTGGAGGTTCCTTGCAAGTTTGGGGCTGCATTTCTGCAAATGGAGTTGGGGATTTGGTCAGAATTAATGGTCTCCTCAATGCTGAGAAGTACAGGCAAATACTTATCCATCATGCAATACCATCAGGGAGGCATCTGATTGGCCCCAAATTTATTCTGCAGCATGACAACGACCCCAAACATACAGAGAAAGTCATTAAGAACTATCTTCAGCGTAAAGAAGAACAAGGAGTCCTGGAAGTGATGGTATGGCCCCCACAGAGCCCTGATCTCAACATCATCGAGTCTGTCTGGGATTACATGAAGAGAGAGAAGCAACTGAGGCTGCCTAAATCCACAGAAGAACTGTGGTTAGTTCTCCAAGATGTTTGGGCCAACCTACCTGCCGAGTTCCTTCAAAAACTGTGTGCAAGTGTACCTAGAAGAATTGATGCTGTTTTGAAGGCAAAGGGTGGTCACACCAAATATTGATTTGATGTAGATTTTTCTTCTGTTCACTCACTTTGTTTTTTGTTAATTGATAAATATAAACTATTAACATGTCTATTTTTGAAAGCATTCTTACTTTACAGCATTTTTTCACACCTGCCTAAAACTGTAGATTGGAGGGGTATGGCCTCTGGATAACGTGTCGCGTAATCCAAAATAACCAATAGGTGTGTGTATCCCGCTGCACTCCTTTCCAATGGACCAACTATGTCCATCCCAATACGCTCAAATGGAGCTTCCACTAGGGGCAAAGGCACCGTGGTGCTCGTGGGACGGCTCTAGGGCTAGCTTTTTGACACTCCCTACACCATTCACAAAAACGTCTGACGTCACCATCTAACCCCAGCCAATAGAACCTTGTCACAAGCCTCGCTTTGGTTTTGTCCCTTCCCAAATGACCAGACGGGAATAGCGTGAGCAAGCTGCAACAAATCCTCCTTAAAGGGCTGAGGAATGAGCAACTGATGACGCACCTCCCCCGTCTGGGGTAATTTTTCAACACGGTACAGAAGGTCTCAATTAATTTCAAAGTGAGGGTACGTGGCGGCGCGTCTGGGCTTGACCACACGACCATTAACCACAGCTGCTTGGTCAAAGAGTCTGCCCAGCACGTCGTCACGCCTTTGCTCGAGTCGAAAGTCACGGGAATGAGCTAAAAAATCAGCTCCCATGTCTTGTAGCTCGGGGTCGGGTTGGTCCCGAGCAGAGGCAGCCAAGCCAGATTTCTGTGCTGGCTCTGTGGCCTCCCCCCCCAGACTCTTCACCAACCACCCCCACCTGAAACCTCTCGGACTCCTTCCATTGCCAGCCCATTCTTAGCGGCCCGGCGTTCCCGTTTAGTTTTTTGGGGTCTAAATCTATGGCAAAACCAAGTCGGGTCACAGAAGGGGAAGATCTCTCCAATTACTTCCTCCTTCTTTGCCAATAGGGAAGACGGGGCTGTCAGGGCAGCTAACCAATCCTTAAACTGCCCCCAGTCCCGTCCCAGAACTACTGGTACTGGCAATCGAGGACACAATCCTTCATGCACCTGCGTCACCTGCTGGCCAATAGTTATATTCACACTGATCTTGGGATAGGAGCGTACATCGCCATGAATACATTTAATATGCATCATTAGAAAAAAACAAAGCCGATCGGCTGATGCCGAAGATAATGAGACCTCAGGCATCATTGCCAATTAGTGAAGTAGAGAAGGAAAATAAACATTAAAACAGATGGTTGCAAAATTAAAAAAGGAAAATAAGGAGTTGATAAGCCTCAACATTTCATTGTAAAATGTCATTGTTTATCAGTTATTGTACTTGTAACCCTTTTTTCAGTTATTTCTTCCATTATGTTTTGGTTTATAGTTTATATAAAGCCTAGATATATATATTACACTGTTTTTTCTTCTATTTTGTTCTTTGCTTAGTCAGTATTTTACATATTTTACATTTTGCAATTTCAGCAAAATAATTTACACAAACACCAAATCGTTTCAGTCTTTTAAAATTTGGAGATGTTCAGTCGCGAAATGGTTATTTTTTTTTGGTCAATGTCCGAATTTTGAGATTGAGTGTAACATATATATATATATATATATATAAAGAAGAATAAAGAAAAAAAGAAAATGATATTTCAGGTACTTAAAAAGGTAGAATAATTGATTACAAATCAATTATCAGGACGTTTCGGACTACACGTCCTTCATCGGCTGAATACAAAAAAACAGTGCTTTAAGAAGTTGATAAAAAACAAACAAGTAGTCTTTTAAACAAAATTCCAGAATGTTGATGATGATGATGATGATGACCTCAGAATAGAATGTTCATTCCAAATGGCTCCAAAGTGCCTAGTTTGAAAATAAGTTCACATTCCTTTTGTTTTTAGTTCCATAGCATTGAACCATCCCACGAATTGTGATGTCTTCTATAGTGTGGTCATTTCTGTTAAAATGTCTGGCAACAGGAGAGTTCGTGTACTTCTCAGATGTTCCACGAAGCGATCAGCCAAGCGTCGTTTTGTTTCACCAATATATAGCTTGTTACATTTGATGCAGCCAATGCAATCTACTATTCCTTTACTAATGCAAGTAAAAGTATCATGGATAGTAAATGAGGATTTTGCTCCCTTAACTACTGTGTTGCTATGAATGTATTTACAAGTAGCACAGTGTGACCTATTGCATGGAAACGTACCCTTAAGACTGTCCAGATTGGGTCGAATGTTACTGTGGACCAGATGCTCTCTTAGATTTTTGTCTCTTCTGTATGACATTACAGGAGGGTTATTGAAACTAGGAGCTGTAGAAGGATCATCTTGAAGAATGCTAAAATTTCTTTGTATGCTGTGTTCTACTTTTTTGGTCATAGGATGATATGTAAGAACAAGGGGAATACGATTGTTGGTATTCTGTGTTTTGGTTTTGTTCAAGACATCCTTTCTGTTTATTGTCGATACTCTTAACTGAGCTTCTCTAAGTATAGTGTCTGGAAAACCATATTCATATTGTTATGTGCTATATATATATATATATATATATATATATATATATATATATATATATATATATATATATATATATATAGCACATAACAAAATAGTATATCTGCCCATAAAATTACTGTAAAAATAATATTTAGAAAACTATCTTATATATTTATATATCTATCGTTTATGTTTAGTTATCTGTCAATCTCTCTCTCTCAGTCTTAGAACAGTATTTCATGAATATTCTCTCTCTATATATATTAGGATTAATAAACTCAAAATTGTAAGTCGCCCTTGATAAGGGCGTCTGCTAAGAAATAAATAACACTGTGTAACAATTTTTTTTTTTTTTGGTTCCTGGGTAGTAAGTGCTATTTCCTAATTGCTTATGCCTCAAAAGTATAGAAAATGGCTATTGTGACCAGACAGTGATATTTTGAAATTTACCTATTTTCCAGAACATTCCAGATAGATTCAGTGCTGAGTAAACTTGGAGTAACTTCTAGAACTTTCTAGAACTTTCCAGTAATATAAATAGTAGTATAAATACAGGGGCCTTAAGCACACCAGTTCAGTTTAGTTCCAGCTGCCTAAGTGGATACATATCTGCATTTTTCTGAGATGGCATCAAGGTCATAGGAGACTTCAAAATGGTGGCATTCCTGATGGGTCTCCAAGGCGGTTTTACCAAGTTTCCCTGCTATCTTTGCCTTTGGGACAGCAGGGACACCAAGGCGCACTACCACAGGCGGGACTGGCCACAGCGGACCGAGTTCTCTGTGGGGAGGAACAACGTCAAGTGGGAGCCACTGGTGGACCCCCGGAAGGTGCTGATGCCACCACTGCACATCAAATTGGGCCTTATGAAACAATTTGACAGAGCTCTAGATAAGGAGTCTGCAGCCTTCAAGTACCTTCAAGAATTCTTCCCTAAGCTGTCTGAGGCAAAGGTCAAAGCCGGTGTCTTCGTCGGACCACAGATAAAGAAGATCCTGGAGTGCAATGAATTCCCCAAGAAGCTCACTAGTAAGGAGAAAGCGGCTTGGAACAGCTTTGTCGCAGTGGTTTGGGGCTTCATGGGCAATCACAAGGCCAAAAACTATGTGGAGCTGATTGAGAGTCCATATCCTTGATGCTCATCTTGATAAATTCAAGGAGAACATGGGAGCGTACTCGGAGGAGCAAGGCGAGCGCTTCCACCAGGATATACTGGACTTTGAACGCCGCTACCAAGGACAGTATAACAAGAACATGATGGGATACTACATTTGGGGGCTGATTCGTGAAAGTGACTTACAGTATAATCGTAAATCTCGAAAAACTACTCACTTCTAAATCTTTTGTAGTCATTTTTGTATTACTTTAGTATAAATACATGTTAATTTGGATTCATATGTTGTTTTTTTCTGACTTTATGTGAACGAAAAGACACAAATTCGCCCGTTTTCTCATTGGAAATAGGTAAATTTCAAAATATCACTGTCCTGGTCACAAAAGCAAAGTTGTGGGGAATAATAGCCATTTTCTATACTTTTGAGGCATAAGCAATTAGGAAATAACACTTACTACCCAGGAACAAAAATTGTGTTACATAGTGTAATCATAATAATAATAATAAAGGACATCGAAGGGCTACTGAATTCTCTAACAAACAAAAAAGACAGACGAGAAGACCTAGACAACACAGAGCAGGTAAATGTTTAATTTATATATGTATGTATATACATACAGACCCCTGCCATATTAAATTGAACACACTCCAAGAAAATGTTTTCATAGTACTTCCACACATGTGTGCTGTGCTGGGTGCTTGGTGTTTTATCACAGTTTCATTATCTTTCAGCTGTTAATTTTGAAATGGCTGGACTGTCACTAATTATTTATACTTTAATAGAACAATTTCCTGCCATCAGGTTGGCTTGGCAGAAGGCATTAATTCCTCATCTACACAATTATAATGTTTATAATCATTTCACATAAGCAAAGATCATTGTGTCAAAAATATTCACTCACAATTTTATGTAGTTTTCAAGAAGTGCGTGTACAGAAATGTAACATACTGTACATAATGTGTTTTTAACAGCCTACAGCTACTGTAGCTACCACAAGCCTAGGCATTAGCAATGCCTTCCAAGAAGCATGTGGTAGAGGAGGCAGCTCTGCACCACCATGGTGAAGGACCTGGCTGTTGTGGTTTTTGGACAGGAGGTGTTAGCAACACATGGCCTATAAGGGAAAACTGGTAATGCCAATAAGGGCTCTATGACAAAACCAGCACTAAATCCCGAGAATGTAAAGTTGATTTTAGGTAAGAATATTGAAATAAATATTTCAGATGAGATCATTATCAATTAATAGTTTTCTATTTTGATACTACTTTACTTTTTTTACATTTTAAAAGACATATAGTACTTTTGTGATGTGAAGCTATATATATATATATATATATTTTTTTTTTAAAATGTATACATAGTGCATTTATTTTAACACAATAATAACTTTGCATATAAGAATTATTAACAGGTGACCCTATACTAGTACTGTGCACATATACAGTACTATGTATAGTCATGCAATACTGTGAGATGGACATAATTACAGATGATTGGTAAGAAATGTACACAAGGATATAAGGATGTGTGGCAAAGTGGGTTGCAGTTCACAGCTGCGGGAGTGATGCAGTGATCAATGAAAGACGGTCAACGAAAGTGCAACAATGTTTATTGATTTCCATTACATGAGAGTAGATGTTAAAACTTCATGCTGATTTGAACTCGGCTCTCGCCTGGTTACCACAAATAATAATCTCAGGCAACACACAAGCAATGTGTACTGCACTGTTCTAAATAACGGGTTGCAGTCCCAAATAATAACACAGTCAATTTACACACAGAAATACACACACGATCGCAAGTCCCGAGTGAGTGGTTTCAGTGCAAGTGGTGAAATCCAATTTAATAGGTGAACAGTGGTGCAGTGCTGTCCAGGTTTGTGCTGGCCTTAAGCGACAGCTCCTGGATCGTGTTCAGCCATCTAATAATCACAAATCAGGCACAGTATTAGCAACAACAAAAAGAAACAAACACTCACAATATTATCATGCTCTTAGTGATAGAGTAACTAGTGACAACTAAGGACTTAGTAGAGACTTTACTTTCTAATTTAGGAATGAACTTATAGCTGGTGCAACCGAGCCCTGTGGCCTGCAAGTATCTTCCAGGCATCAGAAACTCTGCTTAAGCCAGGGTTTTCTGTTGCTATTTATATTACACCACAGCACAGTAATGGGCTGTTGCAGTATGCTTTATAACTGTACACATGATGTCATACAGTTGTGTTTATCTATGGCTTATACTGTACCACATAGGCACCTAACCCATGGGGCAGAAGAGGCACTTGCCCTCCTACTTTGGACCTGACAAAGGGATACTGGCAATTGCAGTGTCAATTAGAATTGTAAGTGACACTTTACATATCTTACATAGGGAGTATACTCTATTACCCCCTGGTCGATGGTATTTAGTGCCACAATTGAGCAAAAAGAGCTCTAAACTCTTTTATTCTAATAAGCATTTGACTTTTAATCAAATCTTAAGTCATGAATACTTTTAGAATGTTTGCTCTTTAATGATGGTGGTATATTTTAGTAGTTTTAAGTATTTAATTACTGTGTCTGATTTTATAATGATGAAATTGGTGTGCGTTTTAATGTATTGTGGCAGATCTGAAGTTGTGTGTTTTATGTGTGCTTTTGTGAAGTTGTGATGACTGCTAGTGAGAGACTCTGTAGTGTAAAGCAAATTCATGCAAAGGGTAATAAAGTATGGTATAGGTACGGTGCCTGTTGCAGTGTTTTTTTTTTTTTTTAATCGACACCAAAACAAACAACCCCAAACCAGCTCTACGTGAACAGTAAAGGCTTAATTAATTAATTAATTATTAATGAAGAATAAATAAATACTGCAACAAGAGTATATTTTATATTTTAAAAATGGAATAAATGATTGAAATCTATTTTTCGAGTGTTAAACTTTCTGTTTCAATTTATTTCACAGTATAATGAAATACAGATATCATGAGTGATGAAATTATATCATTGCTGCATTCACGCAAAGTGCCGGAGTCTGTCCTGGAGCGATTGAAAGAAGACAAGGTATTGTCTATAGTTTAATCTCATTTGATTTTTATGATTATTGATAAACCTTTGTTCTCTTTAAAATAAGTGGAAATGTAGGCCTAAATGGGATTGTAAGCACAAAAAATAAATAATGATAAATACTGCATCACACAGTTTCAAGTAAGCAGATAGATTTCATTTAAAAAAGTATCTAACTGTTATGATGAATATATTAGGTTAAAATTAAATGAAAGGATAAGAATACAAATTGACCTTGTAACCTTCATTTTAAACATTCATTATCACACTATTTTATTGTCCATGTGTATTTGTGTTCCTTATTTTACAAAAACGTTCTATATGCCTCTCTATTAGAGCGGTGGTCTGCCCAAACTTGGTAATGACTGATTACGGAGATTTTAATATTATAATATTAAAAAAAATGCACGGCCTTGGAGTCAATCCTTTTATGAAGGATTATTCAGTCATACATGTTTTTTTAATATTTTTGTCTTTGTTGTTCTTTAAGGTTGATGCTGAAACTGTCCAGGGAATTGACGACCTAACACTGGCTAAATACATTGCAAAGTTAGGTGACAGAGTTGCACTGAGGAATTTCTGAGCTTCATCGCAGTCTTCTAAGAAGAAAAGCCACAGACGTGCACAGCTTTTTGAAGTCTTAAAGAGCAAACTAGCCAGAAGTGAGAACAAAGATTCAGAAAACGAATAATCTACTTGTACGGATGAACGATTTGAATACAAAGGTATGGGTAAAGCAGATAGAAAACCTACTCGACGAGTTGAATTCGGATGGATCTATAACAAAAAACAAGTGAGAAAGCGTCACAGGGAGGTGGGACCCGTAAGGTTGATGTAATACGGTCTGATAAAAAAAAGTGAATTACTTGCGATCGGAAAAGACTTATTTTTTCCAAATGGACAGTCTACAAAAGGTCATAAAGGTCAATTCAAATTCGACATTCTCTATTTTAAAGAAACACCTCTCCCTAGCAACATATCTGTTGCATCTGCATTTCCTTCCATCTGATGATGTAATACTAAAAATAATAATATCTTTATTTTTATATAGCGCCTTTCATCGTGGACCACCATCACCAAAGGCTTTTCAGAGGTAGGCTGTGAACTGTGCATTATCCCTTTGCGGTCCATTGTCGGACCTGGTTCAACATTGCAATTATTCCTATCCGGTCCATTGTCGGACCCTGTCCGACATCATCAAAAAAACGCAAAAACGGGTTTCTAGTCGTTTTTTCTCCGGAAAAAGCCGAGAAAGCCATTCAATGGCCGACTATTATTATTATTATTATTTATTTCTTAGCATATGTGAAAGCGATAGCGAACGAAAGGGTGGGGCGGGGCTGGAGATGCCTAGTGAGTGCTTTGTTGATATGTAGGGCCTTTTAAACCCGTTTGACTGTGAAAAAAAAATACTTTTAAACAGCGCGTCTAAAATTAACTGCACGTGTGAAAATAAATTGGACCTGACACGCACTTAATAAATGGACTGCAAAGGGTTAAATGCAGTCACTTACAATAGGACATTGATTTAACATCTCATCCGCAGGATGGAGCACAAGGAGGTTAAGTGACTTGCTCAGGGTCACACAGTTAGTCAGTCAGTGGCAGAGGTGGGATTTGAACCGGTGACCTTCTGGTTAGAAGCCCTGGACTTTAACCACTGGACCACACTGCCTCCTGTGTAGGCAACGCTAACATGTGGAGAAAGCCTTTGTTAGATGGAATTAGCTTTGTGTAAATGCCATCCAGCCTCTCATTTGCAATACAAAACTCTTGAAGAATGTCCCTCCAGCAATCTGAAACAAACATTGGTGGCTGAAACCTTTCCTTGTGCACGATTTCTAGCAAGATGGCTGGAATATTACTCTCAGTGACCCTGGTCCGGCAGTCGTGTGTGTCCATCACTGTCGACAATGGAAAAGTCTACAACAGCGCTTTGAAAGGGCAATGAAATCGTAGAAGTCATCAATTAACTGCTCATTGGAAAGCACAAGTTCTGGGAAGAGTCAGTGACAAATAAATGCTTCTGATAGCTTACAGGCCAGTACCCCATGGCATTCCACCCAAAAGCAAGCACTCTGCCTATGGCTTTCCGTTCTTCTAAGCCTAAGTCATGACATGGGACCTTTACGTCCCTCCCAACAGTGCATTTACTATAGAAATCCTCCTAGAATTCTGTCAGTTTATCTTTTAATACACTTTCCAAATCACATCCTTGTTTAATTTCTCCATTTGGCAAAATGCGCACAATGTTTGTTTGTTTAAGTTGGTGGGATCTTTGAAGTTACTGCAAATCTTAGTGAAAGCCAGTGGGCCGCGATGAATGGTCATTTCAAATGGTATGGCAGGAACGGTATCATCCAATTCAATGTTTGCTGTTACAAGTCACCTCAATATTAAACTGAATCTAAGAATCACTTAGGTCATGCACCATAAAATCATCATCTATGAAATTACCAACTGTACCAATAGCCCTGCTAAGGATAGAATGCAGATGGATCACATTAGTTTACAGTAAAATAAGCTATGTCTTAGTTGGTGCTTATCTTGGCGAGAGTTGAGTCCAATATCAGCATGAAGTTTTAACACCTACTCTCATGTAATGGAAATAATAAAATATCTGGTACTATACTAGGCTGAATAAATATCTGTTTGTCAATAACCAATCAGCTGCTTCTATTGATTGATATGTTTTCAGCTCGTAAAATGATTTGACCCAGAAGACAACTGCTGGGGTGAAATGAGCAAGGAGGTAAGGCAGTAACAGGCTTCCTGGAAGGCCAGGCAAGCAGAATGAGAATTTAGTGTAGTACCAGTTACATCTGTTTTATGAAACTACATACCTGCTATAACTTGTGTTTCTTTTAAAATTACTGCATCTTTAAATGAAGTATCTCCCTAATGCTTACAATACTTTAAACAATTTCCAAATTCCACTATTTGCATGCATTTTGCAAGACATTCCTGCATATTTGACTTGATGCCTTTAAAAAGTAAAACTGCCAAAAAAAAACAAAAAAAAAAAAAACCTTGTCATACAACTATGGCAAGATCAGTCTTTTAATAAAGGGCTGCATCTGTTTTCTTGTATTTACTGTGAGCCATCTAACTTAGGTGTGCCTGTACACAGTCACTAAAAATACATGTGAGTATTCCATTACCATTTAAGGGACAGGAAAACAACCATTCTTCTTCTGTTCCAGAATGTTAGTTATGTGCTCTGATTTCCAGCTGTTCCACATTGATAATCTTCAGGAGTTGGTAGTCATGCTTTTACCACCTGTACTGTACTTTCTCCAGTTTATGCCCATGTTAACCATTTTTGAACCCTGAAGATAAAGCTTTTTCTTTGATTGTAAACTTTATTTGTATAAAACATTAACATGTTTTGGTTTGCAGCTTCTCACAGGATTGGGCTGTTAGGGGAGGAGAAGAATTTGTGAGAGTTTTTATTAACTGCAATACAGACTTCTATATGCAGTACAGCATGTTTTACTAAACCATTAAAACTGTAAGAACCACTTTTCTGATACTGCAATACAGTGTTTCCCCTTTATAACTCTGTAGTCGGGACCTGTAGTTAAGAGAGGGTGCTATTTGTGGTACGCCTTAATAGCGAAAATAAGAAGTGCTAGTGGAATGGCATTATGGGAGAAATAGGAGCCATGACCATACCACCTTACCACTGGTTCTGCAGTACAAAGGGCCGCCTATAATGAGGGAGCACTGTAGTTCAAGTTTAAAATGACTGGTATCATTTAAACTTTAATGGCTGGTTTCATAGTGCCCAATTAGTACTGATCTTGGACTACTCAATGTTTACTTATTTTAAATGAGTTACAGAAGTGCCAGAATTTTACAACAGGCACTTACCATGGAATACATATTTGTAAACAGGTAGCAACTGCTTATGGAACTAAAACGTATTTTGTGATACAATGCAACACACCATGGGCTTTTTAGTGAGACAGTGGGAGAGTTTCCATGTGTGTTCTAATTTTTTTCAACACATTGTGCACGAGCCATATAAAAAATGACCCTATACATTTCGAGTTTCCATTTGCTCAGTTTATTTTACTCGAAAAGACACTCTTTTCACCTGACGTTATGCAAATGAAGGGGTTAGGAGGAGGTTGTTATGCAAATTAGCCATGCGGAGCGTTCTCGTGCTGTTTTCGCAGACAGCTCGGAAATATGTGGTTTCCATGCATAGAGAACAGGTACAGGAGAGAATCTCACCTTGAAATCCATGGTTGTCAGGTGACATCTTGTCTGAGTGAAACTTTAAAGTGTTAAGCTTGTGTAATAAAGCTGTGATTTGTAAATGCCTTGTGCCTGGTTGTTTAATAACGTGTTTTACTGCTCTTTCCCAAATTGTTTTTCAAATGTCCATTGATGGGGTGGCATATCGTTAGTAATGAATAATATTTCAACTAATTTATCACACGACTTATTAATTAAAGAAAAAATAAAATAATTAACTCAGAGGTATATAATGAAACTCCAACCCAGCTATTGCAGATCACCATGGCTGAAAACCAGCAGAGACACAGGATTATAGAGATCTGTGCCAGACACCTTCCACGTATGCCCCCAAGATTGTCTGGATTGGGAGCAGTGGACATTTTTACGTGAACTGCGGGTTTCCATGTGAAAATGGGCGTGGATTTCCCGTGTTTTACATCACGCACACGAGTAAATGAGATTTACCCTATCCCTCTCTGTGGCCGTTATTTTTGGCCACAAACCTGATCCTCTCGAGCTGTTCTCCCAAATGTGCACGAGCATCACCACTTCACATATAAATAACCACACATGGAAACTCCCCCATTGTGGGGGTTTTCTGTTCCTCTTTTAATGAGTTTAAAACTTTCATTTTTAATTTTTTGCTGCATTATATATTCATATAAGTTTCAAAAGTAAAGACATTAGACAAAATGTTTGTCAACTTTCTTATGATTTTATAATTTAGTGTGTGAAGTTATGGATAAAATATCTACACTGTGCATCACAAGACCCTCTTATCACGAGAAGCACAGATATTTAGAAGGTCTCTCAGAGATTCATTAACCATTTGTAACTCAAATGTTGTTATCCTAGAACATATGATGAATTAGAGGAAGCAGCAAGTTTCCTCGCCCCATGGATGTATGGCTAATAAAGAGTGAAACATGTAAAAACCAAAAAACAAAGTTTTAAAAAAACAGCAAAGCTAACGTAAACCATATGAACCCTAAAATGTTATTGAATTCCTGAGACCTTTGTTTTTGAACTGTATTAATTGGGGTTTTCCCATGTCATTAAGCAGATGTTATTAATCTTAATGGAGTAGTCCGAATCCTCCAATTGTTAATGCTTTACATAAATAGTGCCATTGAAAAGAAGGTGAGACTAGCTCTGCTAATCTGGAGGAACAGCAGCCAAGAACAAGTTTAGGGTCCAGAAATATGAGACTAGAAATTCCTCATTGTCACTATTGTAGTATATATTGTTCAATGCTGTTCTATTGTTCTGTTCCTTATCTTGTATGTCTGCCTCTGAACTTTAAATTCATGTTCGATATTTTCGTATTTGGATTAAGCATATGCTACTTTGCATATTTCTTTCTGACCTTTTGATTTTATTTTTGATACCCATGACTGATACAAAGGTGTTGTCCTGGAATTTGCGAGGGCTTAATTCTCTCAACAAGCGTGTTAGCTGCCTTGATCTCTTGCGTAGAAAGAAAATAGATGTAGCCATGATACAGGAATCCCTCCTCAAACAGCAAGATGCTCCCAGATTTGCTAACAAATATTTTTATGTGGCCGCTTCCTCCTCTGCAGATAACAAAACAAAGGGAACGTTGATTGTATTGCGCCGTAGTTTTCAGATCAGTATTTTGGGTTCGGGGAGAGACGATGAGAGGAGGGTAGCATATCTGAAAACCAGCATCTCGGGTAAAAACAATTGCCTTTGTTTCAGTTTATGCCCTGGCGACGTTTGATTCAGAGTTTTTTAATTCATTGTCCAAATTGTTATTAGAACTGTCTGACTTTAGTTTAATTATTAGCTGTGGTGAACTCGGTTCTTGATAGATCGCATATGCAACAGGGAGGTACACAGAATCTTGCATCCGTTACCCTGCAGAGATTAATTTCTGACTTTGGTATAGTTGATATTTGGCGAGTGTTTAACCCATCAGCTAAGGAATTCACTTTTTTCAACTAGACATAAATCCTTTTCTAGAATCGATTTCATTTTCACATCGAAATCTCTAGTCACTGAGGTGCATAATGCCGATATTCCACCGATGACTGTCAGATCATAGCACAACGTATTGTAGACTTAGTACTCAATGACATCCCGAATCGAGCCACACGTTGGCACTTCAATAGTATTCTACTAAATAATGAATCATTCAAACCTCATTTCAATCCAAACTTGATGAGTTTCTTGGTTTTAATGGTGATTCAGAGTGATGCTGGTATCTTATGGGATGCAATAAAGGGTTTTATTAGAGATACTGCTACATTGTTTGCCTCTAATCTTAATAAATCGTGTTTGGGCAAAATTAAAGCGCTCAAAGCCATAGTAGCTCTGTTAGAACATACTTTACAGAGCTCTTTTTCGGAAACCACTGCACTCGAATTGGATATTACTAGGAAGGATCTTAATATTTTACTTAGACAGCGTG
Organism: Acipenser ruthenus; assembly: GCF_902713425.1. Classification (NCBI taxonomy): domain Eukaryota; kingdom Metazoa; phylum Chordata; class Actinopteri; order Acipenseriformes; family Acipenseridae; genus Acipenser; species Acipenser ruthenus. The sequence goes on from NC_081192.1 coordinate 46,043,702, forward strand.
CAGAGTTCTTCATTCATAGGACTAGACAGAATTATTATTTTGATGGCAGCAGAGCGAGTCACCTTTTAGCTTTAACCCTTAGCGGTCCTTTTATTCAGCGCTTCTCAGACGCGTCAGGTCCAATTTATTTTCACACACAGTTTATTTTAGACGTGCTGTTTAAAAGTATTTTTTCACAGTATAACAGGTTTAAAAGGCACTGCATATCAACAGGACACTCAGTACTGCATCTCCAGCCCATCCCCACCCCTTGTCCGCTGTATTTTTCACATACCTCTTCATAGTCGTGCATACTGATAAATCATCTCCTGATCACGCCTCAATAATGCGATCTAAGTCATTATTTTATTAATATACCACCTCAAAAAGCTCTGCAAATGTCCATGATATTCTTTGAGAACTGGATGTGGAAGCAGCTATCTTGTTTATTTATGGCCGTGTTATCTCTGTGGTGCCAGGGCTATGTGTATTGCTCAGATCCTCCCCTTTTTTCCAGCTTCTCTCGGCTCCTATCGGTTTCACTCGGCCATTGAATGGTTTTCTCAGCTTTTTCTGGAGAAAAAAATGACTAGAGACCTGTGTTTTGCGGACCGGAAAGGGAAAATTGTAATGTCGGACCTGGTCCGACATAGGACCACAAAGGGTTAAGGCTCCACAACATTCATTCACCTATCTTTCACAATGCTGCGTTCTTATCAGGCGGCCGCCCCTTTGTTTTTCCATAGTGGAGTAATAGGGGTGTTCATACTCTGTGGCTTTATTTTGGGAATGTGTTTGTTCAATTTGGGGTGGGGAGGGGAGTATAAGGGGAAAATGGGATTGATTTTCTGTATTGAATTGTTTGTGGTAATTCTTGTTTTCCAATAAAAATTTGATCACAAAAAAATGACCGTCCATTTGATATTCATGAAATGATCTGTGCAGACCGGCAACTATCGCTAAGCAATTTATGAATGGGTATATATTTGTTCACGACCAAAATCCATCTCCTTTTGATGAAATCATCAGCTCTATAAACATTCACATAAACAAATGGAATCTACAGACAGCAGCACCCATCGTGTTATGTAGGATGCAGCACCCATCGTGTTGTTAACAGCGTGCCTGTATGATACATGATTTATATACTGTAGGATGCAGCACCCATCGTGTTATTAACAGCGTGCCTGTATGATACGTGATTTATATACTGGAGGATGCAGCACCCATCCTGTTATTAACACCTCAGCCCCTGACTCGTGCGACCCTGAGCAAATCACTTAACCTTCTTGTGCTCCGTCTTTCAGGTGAGACGTAGTTGTAAGTGACTCCGCAGCTGATGCATAGTTCACACACCCTAGTCTCTGTAACTCGCCTTGGATAAAGGCGTCTGCTAAATAAACAAATAATAAATAAAAATACAGTAGGATGCAGCACCCATCGTGTTATTAACAGCGTGCCTGTATGATACGTGATTTATATGCTGTAGGATGCAGCACCCATCCTGTTATTAACAGCTTGCCTGTATAATACGTGATTTATATACTGGAGGATGCGATCATGTTCAGGTTATTTAAATGACCTTAATAATTGTTAATATTCCTTTGCTTTGCAGGACATACACAATTAAATGGAAAACACTTGTAAATCAGTTAATCCAATTATTATTTCAGCTTAACACTGTAAAAAAATGAGGCAGTCACGGGGGCATCAACTTTTATATGAACACAGTTTAACGAAAAAAAGCTCTAACAATTTGTGTCTGTTTTTTATTTATTTATTTATTTATTTATTTATTTGTTTGTTTGTTGGGGGGGGGGGGGGGGGTATTTGTTAAATACAGTCATATAACTTTTTTGACAATGTCAATTTGATGCTGTCATTACTTTAGACTCCACTGCACCCAACGTTCAATAACTCCAAGTTGTCGACAGCATTATGCTGTCGTTCACTCTTATGAATAGCAGGTTGATGCTCAGGACCGATGAAAACTTTATGCTAATGAGGTAATCGTTAAGCTTTATCTCAATTGGTTTAAAACATGCCTTCACAGACGAAAATTGTCGTGGCTTAACGACGCATCTCAGTTATCTCTTATGAATAGCAACTGCCATTAAATAGGCAGCTAGGGACGAAATCCGATCGCATACGCATGTTTTCTCATTTCAACAGGCGTTAACCCTTTCTAAATAGACCCGTAAGAGACGACTCCTAGTCAGATAGTGAAACGCAGCATGTTAGCCACGAACAACATATAAAATAAAGACATTTGTTTTATTTTCTGTATATGGTTTCTGTGTTGCATCATTCTGTGTTGCATCATTACAATTCCCAGTATATCAGTTTGGGTACTAGGCCAAAACATTGTGAAGGCAATTCCAAACAACATATACATGTTTATTCACACATACCTGATACTTGGGTGCAAGCTCGCTTTCAAGTTTAGCATCTATCCTTCTCTCTCATAGCTATAGCTGTCAATCTTCACCAGTGTAGAATATGTTATGGACCAACCTGCAGTCTCACAATATAATACTACTAATTGTATTATAATTAACTGGATTGTGTGTTATTGTAGTACTTTGTCACATTGTTGTTAACTGCCTCACATAAGTGAATGTTATTTTGTGGACTGACCCAAAATATTTGCTCAAATACAACAAGATTTGAGTTTAATAAACTTCATTGACAGAAAGCAAAATACAGAATAAGTCAATATTTACCTATATTCCAGAGACAGGCCTGGAGTCTTTACTTCTTCTTCCTGCTCCAACAAAGAGCTACTGAATAAGCCTGTTTTGTACAGCACTGTTTACCGCTTCTTTGTTTCACCCAATAGTCCTCATTATTCTGGTTACATCATTACGTTTGCTTCAAATCTTTATCACTTCTCCTAGCAAAACAATTGTGGTTCACACCTTGCAGGTGCCTGTAAATACACACACGGAACACAGACATTGTCACAAGTCCAAAGTGAGTGCTTTTTAAGTGTGTGGTGAAACACATTTATTTGTGAACAGTTGTGCAGTGCTGTCCGGGTTAGTGCTGGCCTTTAGTGACAGCTCCTGGTATATGTTACCCGTCTAACAAGAAGCAACATTTACAATTTTCAAGGGCTGTATTACAATGAATGCTTTTCTAATTCTTTTGAATAGGTTTTAGCTCATTCTTTTTAAAAACATTCATTTAAAAACCTCCACTCATTGAAGTATTTGGTCTTGATGAGAGGACCAACCAGAATATCAAGGGAGCTATTGGGAAAACTCTCGCCAGAAGGCAGGAAAGGTGGGAGGACAGCCTAGAGGCTATTGTGTTTGCCCATAACACCAGCATTTAGGTTTCAACAATACAGACCCCATTCTTCCTGATGTACGGCAGACAAGCAAGGCTGGCATGTGAGGTACACAGTTTAAATGAACCTTAAGCAATATTTTGTGGCCGTTTATTGTTGATAATTTTAGGTATTCATATGTCTTTGCAGATCAACCCTGATGACATAAACTCAGTCGCAACATGTCCCCCAACTGAAGAACAAATACAGGAGTATCTGGAGGCCAGGGCTGCAAAGGATGAAGAGGTGTTCCAGACGGTATGGTTTATTTTTTGTTGTTGTTGTTGTTGTTTTTTGTCTGCTTCATACTTTGTTATTTAACAACTTACTAATGCACCTTTACATTTCTATTCCTTTATCATTTTAATAACAGGTAAAGATGCAAGTGGAGAAGGCGCAGGAGAGGCAGAAGAAGCAGTATCGGAGCTGGATCAAGAGAGGAACAAAGTGCTTCAGGATCGAAGTGGGCATGGAGGTTCTGAAGAAGAATGAGCGGAAGACTGGACGCCTAGGCTCTAAGCTGGAACATAACTGGCTTGGTCCTTATAGGTACTCTGGAAAGATTAAGTTTACATTTCTCTCTATTTTTTTAAACATTCAAGATGGAAGTTTAGCAGGATGTGATTATATACTGTTTCTTAATTAAACTAACTACATATGTATGTGTTTATGTGTAAAAATGTAATTTTTCAATGAAGGGTAATTGAGGCCATGAACAACCGTGTGAAGCCGGAGTCCCTAGATGGCAAGAAGCTAAAAATGCAGACCCCCTGCACGAGTGTCAAGCCATTCAGAACGGGTCTGTATGTTACCTTTTACCATGCTACAACTTGGCAATTATTCCTATGTTTATTAGCCTTTGCATATACATATTGTTACAGGTTTTCAGAATGAAGGGGTATAGGCCGGTGCTCAAAAGAAGTGACATGTTTTTTTATTTCTTTCTTACTGGCCAGAGAATGACTCACGGGACAGTATGTCCCGGGTTTTCCTGCATTTAGAGTCACCCCCTCAAAAACGTTCTCCTCGATTCCCCTCTGACTCAGTTGGGTGTATCTCCCAGGCTGTTCTGCCATGACCTCAAACACCCTCACTTCCCTGAAGATTGCTCGATGCGCTTCAATAATTGTACAGTCCCTCTTTTGAAGCTCAACTGATAGTTCTGACAATTCTTGTAAAGCATCACACATGAGGCCGAGATTGTTAACAAAGGCATGTGACGATAAGAGCCTGGCCAGGCCAGAGTAGCTTTGATGGGACATACTGTCCCGTGAGTCATTCTCTGCTGCAGAGGTAAAATGTTTGTGAAGTGCAGGATAACTTTTCCACACAGCGTCTACCGTCCAAAAGCTCGATGCCACGCACCTAGTATCTAAGATTCTGCCAATTTTGCACAGTTGAATGTCTAAACTGTCTGTGCATTCTTTAAGCTCCATTTGATTTTTGCCAGGCGAGCTATAAAGCGCATATAGCTTGTCCATTAGTATTTTGAAATTAATAGCTCCCATCTCTTTGACTACATCACTTACAGTGAGCTCTAACCTTTGGGCAGAGCAATGCCACGAAGTTATGTTGGGGAAAATGGCTTGCAGCTTGCTCACCACTCCACTTTTGCGTCCAAAACATCACCGACGCACCATCACAGGTTACTCCAATTAGGCATTTGGCGAGAAAGTTTTCAGTGAAATTCACACTCTCTAGTGCAGACAATAAACTATGGACAATTCCCTCGGCAGTTAGATCATCCAATTCAACAAGGTCAACAAAAAATATTTGCAGGTGCTTCCATTTCAGCTAACTGAAGCCTTACGTACATGATCAAGGCACTTTTTTTGTTCAAACTAGTAGCCTCATCTTGCATTAGGCATATTTTAGGAGCACACTGTACTATCTTCTCAAACAATTTTCTCCTAATTTCTGAGGAAATGTGTTGTTGAATGTTTGAGCATGCAAAATCCGTCAACCCCCTATGTCAACCCCATTCAATTCCTGACAATTAATTTCATGTTCAAAACCATAAGCGGTTCTATGACTTTTAGCCTCTTGTAAGCTGTGCGGAAAACTCTGGCTGTGGTGGATATTTGTTCAGATTGAGCATTGACGATGGTCTGAACTAAAGTGTCCCCTTTAGCTTTCTCCAAAGTAGCAGATACGGCTAAATGCGCCTTGGTTCGAGCATGTTCCACAACCTTTTTCCTGAGTGCCCTTTGCTGTTCTTTTACATCTGGGGCAGAGGAGGTCACAGTGCATGTTAACCACTCTTTAGCCAGTTTCATGCCCGACGTTTTCTCTGGACCCAGTGAGCCTACCTTTCGATTTGATTTCTCCATAATTAGCCATGGGTGGTTTGTTTGATGAAATTTAAATTGTTCAGTAGTCCAAACGGTCGGCGGCACCTGAGTTTCGTTACCCAGATTCATATCTTCTTCACTTGATGAATCGTCTGGTGCATCACGCTCCTCATTTTCCACAGCCATGCTGTTATCCAGAGCATCGTCATTAGTCACAACCACATCAGTAGCACAACTCACACCTGCCTGCTGCACGGGGCTTTCTTCGTTTCTAGTTTGTTTAGACACGGGTTCAGGTTCACCATCAGAAATTGTTCTGGTAGTTTTACTGAAAAAAGACAGTATATTTGACTGCCTTTTGGCCATTTTTACACAAACAGGGTTGCAATTTCACAATTAGGGTTGCAATCATTTCACAATTAGACATGGTGAGGGGAGCAGTGATGACGTGATGACGCGGGGAGCTCCGGGAGCCCTGAATCAGTTGTTAAGGCATGATGCAGCATTGACTATTACACATGGGCGGGGCTATGAAGATATTCACCACATATGACAACAATTCAATAATAAAAAAAAACATCTTGAATGATCTATTTAGTTAAGGGTGCCAATACTTGTCTGCAACTGTATGTGTAATCATGACAACTCACTGATTATGATCCATATATAAGCATGGCAAGACTATAAACATCAACATGACTACCCACAAATATTTATAGAAATTATTACCAGACTATACTTCTAACTTATTGTTATAAGCATTTTTTGATTTGAAGGTACAATTTTAATATATTGTTTGTGTTACAGCTGTGATAAATTAAGCTGATCTACTTTATTTGTCTTCATTTTCAAAAGGTATTTATGAAAAAACGTAAACCAGACATATCATATGAAATACAATTCCACTGTTAGATCTCTTTAATATTATATATATATACACTACAACTTGTGGTAAATACGGTTTGTTATGTACAATGTTTATTTGTACCGTAATTAAACAATATTTTATTTTATTTTATATTTACTGCAAAAGCTCTTATGTAATCACATGAAGAGCAATCAAATAAAACACAACCATTTATGTTACAAAAAACATTGATAAATATAAAAATAAATACAATAATAATACGAATAAATGCCAATAAAAACGCAAACATAACTTTGAGTAAGTAAATTGCAGAGATGTTTTACCCTATCCTTTCTTTGCATCACAAAACCTATTCGTCACGTGACTCGTACACTGACATGTCACATAATTCAGGCGGGTTGGCGGGGGGTGGCCAAATTAGTCATGACACCGCCACCCGCCAACTTCCCCCAGCCAAGCAAACGTAAATATAAGCATTGTAGTTTCCATCATTGTAGCGCCAGCGAAATAATAATGGCCAAATAAAACAATAAAGTTATGCAGTTATCCTTTGACTCGCTTTGCTAGTTCGTTGTTAACTGCACGTTCATACTAATGTCATCAACACTCCCGCTCCCAAAGCAAAACAGAAAGTACAAAATGGCGAGTCGACCCTACATTTAACACCAGAACAAAATAAAAAAATCTGCATGTATGCATCTGAAAATAAGAAAGCAAGTCAGCAAGACATCGCAAATGTTTTCTCGCGTAAGTGAGGCATATACTGTTAATCGAAGGACAATCTGAGACATTTTAATGGATAAAAACAAATGGCTTACTGTGACAGAGATCAAATGGTGCTTGGTGTTAGATCTCCCTCTCGACCTGTGAGGGCACTGTGTAATGGGAACAGAGTACCCTTAACTAAATGGCACGACAATTTATTCCGTAGGGTAGGTGGAAGTTGGTCATTTAGGAAAGGGTCGCAGCCAAACGGTAAATGGTGTGGCATCTGAGGATTGGAGGAGCGAATGCGTTCGTTAACCTAGGGGTCATGAGCGAGGATATAAATAGGGGTCATAGCGGACGTGATCTGTTCCTTGGTAAATGGTTAGTGTTGAAAACCTACAAGGAGTCTATGTGCTGTATCGTGAACCGTGAGTTTTGTCTTGTGTTTGTTAGTGTTTTGTTAACTGTCATCTGTTTTTTAATAGACTACCAGTTGCACGATCCGGAGCTGTAGTGAAAGCCAGCATAAACCCAGACATCACTTTCACCCCTGCATTTCACGGAGAACCGTATTACACCACTTGCATGTATTCACTATCACTAAGAACTGTATTTGTGTTTTGTGTTTAGTGTTGGTGTGTAAAACTGGACTTCTGGTTACGAGTCAAACCCGGGGAATTACAAATACCGAGTGATACACGCCGCTGTATCACTCCAACATTATTATTTACAGGTGTTTCCCATAAGGCTTTGGACATTGTTAATTAAATCAATAAACACCCTTGCACCTGGAAATCATTGTCTGTCTGTTTTGTATCCGCTCTGCACTGCACTTACCTGTATTCACTCACCACTTTGCCACACTTACCTGATGGAATGGGTTGATTTGTTTAACACTGAAAAAGGCTTGATGCAGTCTAAAATAAGTGACTTTTATAAACCACAGAAACTTAAAAAAAAAAAGTATGGTGAGAGATTTGTTTGTTTATATGCAAGTTTTGCACAAATATATTCCTTTTAAAAAAGTGTTTGTCTGTACATATTCAACGTTTTTTTTAACTGAAAAAAAGTCTAGAATTTATTGCAAACATTGTAGGTTGTGTGTGTGTATTTATTCATTTATTATTTTTTTTTTTTTGTTGTTGTTGACCCTCACTATAACGCCACCCTCGCTTATTGCCCGTTTTTGCCCATGGCCCTCATTTAGGGTTCCCACCTCTGATGTACAAAAAACAGGACACCAGAGTCATTTTGTACAAAAATAAATAAATAAATCATATACTTTGACATTTAATGTCCCGGGAAGTCTTACAGATTTCCCAGGACAGCTGCCTCAAAAAGAGAACAATCCAGGCAAAACCAGAACGGGTGGCAACCCTACCCTCATTTGCAAGCAAAGTTTTTTAAGTGTAAGAGTGTAAGTAGTTTGCAATGTCGTTTGCATTCACCCCATGTTACTTTAATCAATGTTTGTTTGCCAGGCCCCCACTCTTATCACACCTGATTTCACCAAGAGATTCATCCTCCACACCGATGCGTCAGATGTGGGTTTAGGTGCAGTCTTGTCCCAAAAGGTAGACGGAGTAGAACACCGGATATTGTATATCAGTAAAATGATGCTCCTATTTATATCTACATCAGAAAAGGGTATGGTAATAGATAGGTTTGTTACAGTGTGCAATTTGAATTTTCGCTGCTGAGATTTCAATGAAAATTAATTCATTAACTCAGAGGGCAACATAGTTGCCTGCTCTCATACCTTAAAACAGAATTGTAAAAAGCATGTTAATTATTTAAGTGCAAGCTTATTAGCTTTCAAACAACTTTCTTTGAAAAAAACACTTTATCATTACGCAAGGCTAGACATCACACTTTTAGGGGCAGTTTATTATTATTATTATTATTATTATTATTATTATTATTATTGTTATTATTATTATTATTATTATTATTATT